>NC_041384.1:200908780-200978248 GCF_002162155.2 Triticum dicoccoides | reverse complement strand
TACTATTCATCACCCAGGGTGCAGAATAAGTTATTCTTCACCCAAGGTAATATTACTATCATTTCATAATTAAATTATGTTTGGAATTCAAATAGTTATATTCTTATTGATTCACTACATAAAATTTGCCATAAGAAAATAAAAATATAGGTCATAAGACAAGAAAATTTGCAGTTTATGTGTATTTTACACTATGATTTTACGTTTGTAATTTTATATAACATAAAATATTTTTAGAACGATTATATATTTTCTTACGGTCTCTTTTTACGTCGAAAATAAGATAAAACTGACGGAACGTAAAATTACGGTGCATTCATGGTAAATAGAGGGTGACAAATAGCGCGACCCTATATATATTATGATCGGTTCTACTAGAAATTCTATTTATATATATGCATAATGTGTACAATATGTAGTATCGTAAAATACCAGCAAACGAAAAATAATTAAATGGAAAACACAAAATTAAATGAAAAAGAAATCATAAACCCAAAGCCCCCCCAACCTTTTAATATCGGTTGGTGACACCAACCGGTACTAAAGGGCTCCCTGCCCCCGAAGCTGGCTCGTGCCACGTGGTTGCCCTTTAGCACCGGTTCGTGTTGAGCCGGTACTAAAGGGGGGGCCTTTAGTGCATACACTTTAGCACCGGTTGCTAAACCGGCACTAAAGGGCCTTACGAACCGGTGCTATTGCCCGGTTCTACACTAGTGATAATAAAAAAGTTCCCACTAGTATATGAAAGTGACGAAATGAGAGACTCTCTATCATGAATATCATGGTGCTACTTTGAAGCACAAGTGTGGTAAAAGAATAGTAACATTGTCCCTTCTCTCTTTTTCTCTCATTTTTTGGGCATTTTCTCTTTTTTTATGGCCTCTTTTATTTTCTCCCCCCCCTTTTTTCGTACGGAGTCTCATCCTGACTTGTGGGGGAATCATAGTCTCCATCATCCTTTCCTCACTGGGACAATGCTCTAATAATGATGATCATCACACTTTTATTTTTCTTACAACTCAACAATTACAACTCGATACTTAGAACAAAATATGACTCTATATGAATGCCTCCGGCGGTATACCGGGACATGCAATGAATCAAGAGTGACACGTATGAAAGAATTATGAATGGTGGCTTTGTCACAAATATGATGTCAACTACATGATCATGCAAAGCAATATGACAATGATGGAGTGTGTCATAATAAATGGAACGGTGGAAAGTTACATGGCAATGTATCTCGGCATGGCTATGGAAATGCCATAATAGGTAGGTAAGGTGGATGTTTTGAGGAAGGTATATGGTGTGTGTATGATACCGGCGAAAGGTGCGCGGTATTAGAGAGGCTAGCAAAGGTGGAAGGGTGAGAAAACTGCGTATAATCCATGGACTCAACATTAGTCATAAAGAACTCATATACTTATTGCAAAAATCTACAAGTTATCAAAGCAAAGTATTACACGCATGCTCCTAGGGGGATAGATTGGTAGGAAAAGACCATCGCTCGTCCCCGACCGCCACTCATTAGGAAGACAATAAAAAAAATCATGCTCCGACTTCATCACATAACGGTTCACCATACGTGCATGCTACGGGAATCACAAACTTTAACACAAGTATTTCTCAAATTCAAAACTACTCAACTAGCACAACTTTAAAATCACCATCTTTATATCTCAAAACAATTATCAAGCATCAAATTTCTCATAGTATTCAACACACTCATAAGAAAGTTTTATTATTAATCTTGTACACCAAGCATATTAGGATTTTAAGAAAATTACCATGCTATTTAATACTCTCAAAATAATCTAAGTGAAGAATGAGAGATCAATAGTTTCTATAAAACAAATCCACCAGCGTGCTCTAAAAGATATAAGTGAAGTACTAGAGCAAAACTATATAACTCAAAATATATAAGCGAAGCACATAGAGTATTCTAACAAATTCCAAATCATGTATGGCTCTCTCAAAAGGTGTGTACAGCAAGGATGGTTGTGGTAAAATAAATAGTAAAGACTCAAATCATACAAGACACTCCAAGCAAAACACATATCATGTGGCGAATAAAAATATAGCTCCAAGTAAAGTTACCGATATAAGTAGACGAAAGAGGGGATGCCTTCTGGGGCATCCCCAAGCTTTGGCTTTTAGGTGTCCTTAGATTATCTTGGGGGTGCCATGGGCATCCCCAAGCTTAGGCTCTTGACACTCCTTGTTCCATAATCCATCAAATCTTTATCCAAAACTTGAAAACTTCACAACACAAAACTTAAAGTAGAAAATCTCGTGAGCTCTGTTAGCGAAAGAAAACAAAAGACCACTTCAAGGTACTGTAATGAACTCATTCTTTATTTATATTGGTGTTATACCTACTTTTTTCTAACTTCTCTATGGTTTATAAACTATTTTACTAGCCATAGATTCATCAAAATAAGCAAGCAACACACGAAAAACAGAATCTGTCAAAAACAGAACAGTCTGTAGTAATCTGTAGCTAGCGCAAGCTCTGGAACCCAAAAAATTCTAAAATAAATTGCTGGACGTGAGGAGTTTATATATTAATCATATTCAAAAATAATTAACTAAATATCACTTTCCAAATAAAAATGGCAGAAGTTCTCGTGAGCGCTAAAGTTTCTGTTTTTTACAGTAAGATTAACAAGACTTTCCCCAAGTTTTCCCAACGGTTCTACTTGGCACAAACACTAATTAAACAAAAAAACACAACCAAAACAGAGGCTAGATAAATCATTTATTACTAAAAGGAGCAAAAAGTAAGTAATAAAAATAAAATTGGGTTGCCTCCCAACAAGTGCTATCGTTTAACGCCTCTAGCCAGGCATAACAAGCAAGGATAGATCTAGGTATTGCCATCTTTGGTAGGCAATCCATAAGTGGCTCTCATAATTGATTCATAAGTTAATTTAATTTTCTTTCTAGGAAAGTGTTCCATGCCTTTCCTTAATTGGAATTGGAATCTAATATTTCCTTCCTTCATATCAATAATTGCACCAATCGTTCTAAGGAAAGGTCTACCAAGAACAATAGGACATGAAGGATTGCAATCTATGTCAAGAACAATAAAATCTATGGGCACATAATTCCTATTTGCAACAATAAGAACATCATTAATTCTTCCCACAGGTTTCTTAATAGTGGAATCTGCAAGGTGAAAGTTTAAAGAGCTATCATCAAAATCACGGAAACCTAACAAATCACACAAAGTCTTTGGAATCGTGGAAACACTAGCACCAAAATCACATAAAGCATAGCATTCATTATCTTTAATTTTAATTTTAATAGTTGGTTCCCACTCATCATAAAGCTTTCTAGGGATAGAAACTTCCAATTCAAGTTTTTCTTCATAAGATTGCATCAAGGCATCAACGATATGTTTAGTAAATGCTTTATTTTGACTATAAGCATGAGGAGAATTTAGCACGGATTGCAACAAGGAAATACAATCAATCAAAGAGCAATTTTCAAAGTTAAATTCCTTGAAATCCATAATAGTGGGTTTAGCAACATCCAGGGTTTTAATTTCTTCAATCCCACTTTTATCAATTTTAGCATCAAGATCAAAAAATTCCGAATTCTTGGAACGCCTTCTAGGTAAGGTGGATCATATTCAGTCCCATCATTATGAAGATTCATATTACAAAACAAAGATTTAATAGGGGACACATCAATAACTTTTAGATCTTCATCATTATTTTCATAGCAACTAGAAGAACACGCTCTTATAAAGGCATCTTTCTTAGCACGCATCCTAGCGGTTCTTTCTTTGCACTCATCAATGGAAATTCTCATGGCTTTGAGAGACTCATTGACATCATGCTTAGGTGGAATAGATCTAAGTTTCAAAGAATCAACACCAAGAGAAATTCTATCAACGTTCCTAGCCAACTCATCAATCTTAAGCAATTTTTCTTCAATCAAAGCATTAAAATTCTTTTGCGAAGTAATAAATTCTTTAATATTAGATTCAAAATCAGAGGGCATCTTATTATAATTTCCATAAAAATTATTGTAGGAATTACAATAATTATTAGAGGGATTACTAGGATAAGGCCTTGTTGACATGGATTTTGACCATGATAAATTAGAATGTACAACCCACATAAAATATAAATGTGAAGCGACAAAAATCCGTTTTATAATGAAAATGATCAATTAAAAAATAATTAATCATTCAAAGCAAGGGCTGATGAAAATAATGGTATTGATGAAACAAATAAATGCTCATCAAGTTTTTGTCCTAAGGAAATTTCATCGATGATAGAATTCTAATGTTAACATAAAATCAAATAATCATGACCGGCGCCAATGTCGCCAAAATATTATTCCACAAAATAAATGTGAGCATGTCATTCTACGACGTCTAATGAAATATTGGTGCAATGCTTGAACAAAAAATGTGTCACACACCATCATAGAATTATCAATGAAAGAATATATTCTCATATCTTTGTCTCATGCACGTTAAGAAAATTGGCCTTAATCATGCCTAGCCCACTTTGAAAATGTCTACGTACGTGTGCATGTGTAGCCACATCCATCGGCCAATCACACACATAAGTAAATGGGTTAGTGACATTACCGGTCAATTAGCGATTAAACAAATAGAAAAAAAGGAGCCAGCACGCTCCCACCATCCCACCATCCCATGATCAATGGACATGGACGTGGGCACACACACCTCCAGCCGCAGCGCTTCACGCTTCGTCCCTATAAATAGCTGGTCCCCTTGCGTAGAGGGGGTTGGACGGATTTTGCTCCTGAGTTCTCTAGTCTTCTTTCTCCTCTAGTAGCAATATTCTACTACACACCATAAATCATATAAAAGCACATAGAGAAAGAAGAGGAGACGTGGTGCTTGCCGAAAGCTTGAAGGTAAGATCTATGGTTCTCCTCTAGCCCCTGGTTTGGCCATTGTGGTACAGACCAGGGAGCTTTCTTCTTCCTCCCTTCCCAAATTTTTTTCTCCTTGGTTCGGCCATCATGGTATAAATAAAGGAGCATATTTCATATCTCAAAAATTCTTTCCCTTAGTCCGGCCATTGCGGTACAGACTAAGGTGCATGGTTTAATCTATCTCAAAATTTTGTCTTTGGTTTGGCCATTTGGGTACAGTCTAAAGAGCATGTTGCATTCATCCCAAATTTTTTCCTTAGTTCGGCCATCGCGGTACAAACCAAGGAGCATGTTATATCTAGCCTAAACTTTCGCCTTCGGCTCGACCATCACGGTACGAGTCAAGGAGCATACATGGTTCTTGTAAGCACGGTTCCTTTAAATGTTGCGTGCGCTTCGTCCTATTGATCTCCGTCTTGATTCGGTCCCTTTAGCGATACAAGCCAAGATGAATGCCTCATTCCTTGGTTTGGTCTCTATACATGGATACAAATCAAGAGAGTGTCATAGGTGCGAAAACCTCATAAAATTGACTTAATTTGGTCATCATGAAAAATGGATATGACTAAGTTGGAATGAAATTACGAACGCACTAAACTGAACTCATGATAATCTCTTTATTTGGTTGCTGTTGTGGATTTGTCACGGCAAATGTCCTAGTGAAAGGACTTAGTCGTGGAGCCATCGCCACGGGTTTACTTGAAGGGGTTAAAGCGGACACAAAGACACGAGGGTTTTATACTAGTTCGGCCCCTTCGATGAAGGTAAAGCCTACGTCTAGTTGTGATGGAATTGATATGATCTCGATGGCTAGGGAGCAAACAAGCTTCGCCCAGGCTCGAGTTGTCGTTGTCTGTCTTGAACCGCCGCCGGGTCGTCCCCTTATATACACGGGTGACGCCCGTCGGTCCATAGAGTCCCAACCGGTTCATACTCGTATCCCGGTTGGTATCTCTCTATTCCTAACTTACAATACAAGTTATACATCAGGCCGGTTTACGACTACAGATTCTAAACCGACTATAGGCCTTGGGCCTTCATCTGCTTATACCACTAATGAAGTTAACCCGGCCCAAGTAGGCCGGTTTACGCCTAGTGGTAATATCCCCAACATTAGGCCCCAGATTGATTTGAATTGGTTCATGTCAATCCTTCACAAAATCTTGTGTCTTGGACATCTTCTGGTAATTGGTAAACCGCCATGTTGTCATCATTTCTGGCTGTTGTAAACTGGCATGACGTCATCATGAAATTTGTCATTTATAACGCCCTCTTTTAACGGCAGCTCCTGGATCCGCGCGCTTGACCTAACTCTATTGCCTTATAAATAAAACCGAATGGTCATCTCCTTTCTTTTCCCCTCGTCTCTTCTTCTTCGTCTTCCTCGCGTCGCCAGCCTTGGAGCTCCGCCGCCACCGTCGACCTCTGCTTCATCTTGGGCCGCTGCATCAACCTGAGCGCACCAGAGTACTGCGGTATCATTCCGCATCTTCTCCGTTCCCAGTAAGCTTTCTCATCTTCTTGACCTAGATCTGTTCTTAGGGTTCCATGTTCGTGCTGTGTTCGTCACTTGCTCATACTTGTATTCCGACTCTTGGATGAATCTGTAAACTCCCGATGTGTTCAGTAGTAATCTTTAAGCATCCGCCTGTTATTTCTTATCTAAGCCCATAGATCTCACGCACATACCCGCTCAATGGTTCACTTCCGTTCTGCCTTACTCTTCGGAATATTTCCTGTTTTTGTGAGCTCGCTGTAGATCCGCGGCTGTAATAAGATCTTGTGAAACTTGTTTCTGTATACCTAGTTGTCCATAGCTTCAATTTCTTCCGATGTTTAGGTCAGGCGGTTTAACTTATCATAGAAAAAAGTTACTAAACCGGTATATACCATTAGTCCCCTGGTTGAACCGCCAGAATCCACATGATGCCGCATTGTGGAAGACCGGTTTATATGTACTGTCCCCGGTTTATCGTAGTTTAGATCAACACCTTCTTTTACCCAGCGTGTTCTTGAACCGGATCACCTATTTCTTGTAGATCTCGCCATGGCCAAACAAGTGTATGAGTGCAATTGGGTTCCTTCTCGCGTCACGGAATCACAGTTGGACGATCTAGTCTTGATCGACGCTTTAGACAGTAAAGATACGATCCACTGGAGGGTTCCTGGAAATGAATGTCCACCTACCCCCCAGGAAGGAGAGGTTGTGGTCTTCGCAGATCACTTGGCCCGGGGCTTCAAACCGCCCGGCTCTAAATTTTACCGGGATGTGTTAGCCAATTTTCAGCTCCGTTCACAGGATATTGGCCCCAACTCTGTTACCAATCTATGCCACTTTCAAGTGCTCTCTGAGGTATACTTTCAAGAGGAGCCTTCAGTCGAATTGTTTAGAGACCTCTTCCATTTAAACCGTCACACTGAATTCACCGATGGCCCCAACACTGAATTGGGCGGTATGGCCATTCAAAAGAGGAAGGAAATTACTTATCCCCACGTCAAACTCCATACTCACCCCAAGGAGTGGAATGCAACTTGGTTTTATTGCATGGATACCTCCCCTGACAACGAAAATCCCTTGCCTGGTTTCCGTCTGGAACGGCTCAGCAACATGCACCCTTTTCCACAAAGACTAAGCGCCAAGGAAAGAATTAAATACGCTCCCCAATTGTCCAAGCTCCGAGCTTTTATGGCCAACGGCTTAACGGGAATAGATCTTGCACGCTGTTGGATATCATGGAGCATACTGCCTCTGAGCCGGCGCTCCAATTTGATGTGCAAGTATACTGATAGTGTCGATGACCCACTCCGACACACTAAAATCCAACTCCCCGATGACGAAGTCACAGAATCTGTGAAAAAGATGCTGAACAAACCGAAGCACCTCTGTGCTCAAACCGGTCTGCCTCCTTACTGCACCACCAACAAACCGCCAGCGGTAATATTTTAATTGCTCTATTGTTGAACCGGTTACTGCTTTATATGTTTGACATTTAATTACTGCTGATCCAGGGCGATAATCCGTTTTGGAGCAAGAAGCTTTCTCAAGACAAAATGGAGAAAGCAGGGCGGCTAATCCGTCCCAAGACCAAGGTTATTAAGAAGCCAGCTCATAAGAGAAAAACCACCGCTTCATCTGATCCAGCTATTGATGACGATGTGGGTAACCCGGACCTTGAGGTAGAACTTGACTCGCTTGGCTTATTTTTTACACGCCTTATTGATGATGATGCTTGTCAGGATGACGCTGAAGCCAGCAATGCGGAATTCGTTGAGGTAACTATTCTCTCTTCCGATTCAGAAATCTTGCCTTTGCCAAAATTTCGACAGGCAAACCGAAAAGTTAAATTTTCTCATCCTCTTGCTTATTTGGATCCTAAATTTCATATGAAGACTCAGCAACATGAAGCTCGCCGCACAACCCGGCACAGTGGCCAGGTAGTTACCTCCACCGGTTTACCAAACAGTCCGGTTCGAAAACGCCGCTCCGAGGTCTCTGACCTTTTTGTTGATTTACATCCTAAAGCGGGTTTCTTCCGTCAACCTCTTAACCCATCTGACTCCGATTATCAGGTTACTTCTCATTCATCTTCTGGTGAATCGTCGGCCACTCAGCTGCCACCGTTAAGAACGGTTCTTGGGTAAGCTAAGCTGAACATATGCTTCCAGTACACTATGTAATGGCTTATGCTTTTCCTTGACTCTTTGGTTTTCTTTCAGGGCCAAACCTAAACCGAGCAAGAAAGCCCGCCTGGATAAAGCGGCTGAAGAAGACGTAGCCCAAGAACATGACAAAACGCCAGATCTTGAGTCATTTGCTCCTGAGGATATTCCCAATGATCCTCCTTTACAAGACGATGCTATTCCCGAAGAGAGGCCTATTAATACTTCAGTCTCTGTTGACCCGCCTGTCAGCTCTGTCCGGATTGAGAAATCCCACAGTCCTGCTGACAAACCGATCACACTAACACAAACCGGCGAGTCCAAAGATGATGATGTTGTGATTACCGGTGTAGGCCGCTTTGAACCCGGGAATCCTGTCACCTTAACCAAGCATACCATAAAAGAGGATTTTTCCGCTCTGAATAAAGAAAAATGGGATGTTGAACTGGAGACATACGCTGCTCTGAGTGCCCAAGATCTTCATTCCGGCTATCTAAACCGGCTTTATACTAGCCGTGACTATGAAGCTGGTCTGGTAAAAATGATGAGGGATAAATTTGAGGTAACTTACTTCTTTACTGCCTGCCTTTGCACCAATCCTCCTAGCCCCAAGGGCCGGTTTGTAGCCTTCGTCAAACCGGGACTTGAATATGATCCTCAACACTTTTGAAATCCATTAATATAGCCCCCAAGGGCCGGTTTAACTTAGCAGAATTAGACCGGGGCTCGGACAGAAAAACTATCCTTAGAACATAATTTGATCAAATAGCCATTAGCCCCCAAGTGCCAAGTTGAATACATGTATTGAGCTTGGGACTTCGCAATCTAATAACTTTATGAAAATTGAAGGTGCATTAGCCCCCAAGTATCAGGCGTATAACTTTGTTTATGTGGTTGATACTTCAATTTCTTTGGACCGTTTGTTGAAAGCTAAATGCTGTCTGTATGCAGGCTGAGGTGAGAATCAAGGAGGACCGGATTGCCGATTTGCAGGAAGCCTTGAAAACCCAAGAGGCTGAAACAGACAAGGCAAAGGAAGAACTAACCAGCGCCTTGAGCACCGCTGAACAGCTGAAGGAGGGCTTCAAGAAAGAGCGGGCTGATTGGGCCACTGAGAAGGCCGCTTTAACCAAAAGAGCAGAAAATGCTAAAGCTGCGCTTAAACCAGTGGTGGATGAACTTACGGCCGTAAAGCGGCAAATACACTCCATGACCGCTGCAATCTTTGGTAAGCTCCTTTTAACTTCTGTGATAATTTGAACCTGCTGTAATGTAAATCCGGTTTGAGACCGTCCCTGTATTGTTGTAGGCACACGCATCGGGCACTTAGGAAATGATGTGCGAAAGAAACTGAAGGCTGCCTACACCTTAGTGGAACAATTATATACCGGAGCCCAGCGGATCATCACCACAGCCTCTCATAACAACCCGGCACCTTCTTTAATCCAGGACACTCTTAACAGGTTGTCGATGCTTCCGGCCCGGATGGAGGAGCTGAAGAAATCTGCTGCTCGAACCGGAGCTATTAACGCTTTGATCCGGGCAAAGGCATGGGTGCCAGATTTCGACCCTGTGGAAGCATCTCAAGGCTATCCCAGCCTGAAGGAAGATGGCTCTGAATTTAACGAACAGGATTTAAGGGCAATAAACCGTGCAGTGCGCCCTCTGGCTTGTCAGCTAGCTAAAGAGGCAGACTTGACGCATTATCAAGCACAATACAATGACCAGAACAAGCGAGTGCCTGCCCCAACTCTTGAAGCGGAGAATCTGATCCCTCCAATCCATAAGCACACTTACGCTCCTGATATTGAACCGTCTTCCCTAATCCATGAAGAGGCTATTTTCCAAGCTTTAATGGGAATCGACTGGACCACTGTTGATTTCCAGCCAATGGGTAGAGACGAGGAAGCTGAAGTGGCGGATGATGAGGAGCAGGCTTGAACCGGAAGCCGGTTTGGATAGCTGTCTTTGGCATCTTTCCAAAAGAACAACGATCTTATTTGGGCACCGTGCTGCCTTGTAATAGAATAGTTAATACTTTTGCCTTGAATATGCCTTCGCGCATAAGTACTGAAGCTTTTGTTCGAAAAACTTCAATTCATATTTCCTGCCATGTCTGGGCATGAAGCTGGCTTAGCCAAGCTTGAAGCGGAGGTTTTATAAACCATTACCGTCAATAAGGGGGGAGAAAACAGCTCCCGTAAAAAGGTAAACCGGGCATACTTCTCCGGATTAAAGGGGAATCAAATCCATCGGCTGAACCGGAAAAAGGGTGTTTGTTGACATAAAAGAAATCCAACAAAAACAAAGAACAAACAAGCCATGAAAATAACATGGAAGCAAAGGTAATGATAAAAACCGTTTGCACAAATATGCTATACTGAGCTGATCAGATGGTGTTACCATGGTCGGACAGGACCAAGCCCCCAATAGGAGTGACAATGATTCAAGTCAGCCAGGTCCCCAAATGACTCGTGGCATATATGCCAGATCAAGAGGCGTGGCAATGGTTCGGGTTCGAGCAAGCCCCCAAGTGATTTTGTGGCCTTAGGCCGATCAAGAGGCGTGACTGGTTCAGACGTGACCATGTCCCCAAGTGATCTGGTGGCTGTCGCCTATCAAAAGGTGTCGCGTTGGTTCGGACACGACCAAGGCCCCAAGTGATATATAAAAAGCAAATGTCAAGGGGAAAACCGGAGGCCTCTTTAAAAACAGAACCACTCCATGTAACCACGCATGATAAGAAAGACAGAGACCCCGCTTTAGCTGAGGCTCCGGTTTTATTATATCAAAGATAATATATACACTGTCATGATATGCACATAGATAGAGCTGATGGCTCAAGTGTAGTAAGGCCGAAGATGTACGTGAGTCTTTATGCTCTCGAATATCAATCAGATAGTACGACCCGTTGTGCAAATTCTTGCTGACCACGAAAGGTCCCTCCCAAGGTGGGGATAACTTGTGCATATCCGTCTGGTCTTGGATGAGTCGAAGCACCAAATCTCCTTCTTGAAAAGTTCTGGTTCTAACCCGGCGACTGTGATAGCAACGAAGATCTTGCTGGTAAATCGCCGAACGGGCAGCCGCTATATCACGCTCCTTGTCCAATAGGTCCAAAGCATCTTGCCGTGCTGTCTCATTGTCCGCTTCAACATAAGCTGCCACACGAGGCGAATCGTGCCGGATATATCTAGGGAGAACTGCCTCTGCTCCATAGACCATGAAAAATGGTGTGTATCTTGTGGACCGGTTTGGCGTAGTATTGATACTCCATAACACAGATGGTAGCTCTTCAAACCAACATCCTGGTGTTCTTTGCAATGGGACCATAAGCCGGGGTTTGATGGCTCGCAAGATTTCTTGATTAGCTCGTTCTGCCTGTCCATTGGACTGGGGGTGTGCCACTGACGACACGTCAAGTCGGATGTGCTCACATTCACAGAACTCCTTCATAGCGCCCTTGGATAAATTGGTACCATTGTCAGTAATGATACTGTGTGGAAAACCAAACCGGAAAATCACCTTTTTGATGAACTGCACCGCTGTTGCTGCATCACACTTGCTGACAGGCTCTGCTTCAACCCACTTGGTAAATTTGTCAACTGCCACCAAAAGGTGGGTTTTCTTATCCTTGGATCTTTTAAAAGGTCCGACCATATCCATCCCCCAAGTTGCAAATGGCCACGTTATTGGGATCATCCTCAATTCTTGAGCCGGCACATGAGCACGCCTTGAAAATTTCTGACATCCATCACACCGTTTAACCAAGTCCTCCGCGTCAGCATGCGCTGTCAACCAGTAGAACCCGTGACGAAACGCCATTGCCACCAGAGACTTTGAACCGGCGTGATGTCCATAATCCCCTTCATGGATTTCTCTTAATATTTCACAGCCTTCCTCAGGAGAAACACAACGTTGAAACGCCCCTGATACAGTGCAATGATGCAATTCACCATTGACAATCGTCATAGACTTGGATCGCCGGACTATCTGCCTGGCTAGAATCTCATCCTCTGGTAACTCCCCTTGGTTCATGTACGTAAGATAAGGAACCGTCCAATCCGGAATAACATGCAGTGCTACCACCAATTGAGTCTCTGGATCAGGAATAGCCAAATCCGCTTCACTTGGGAGCTGGACTGACGGGTTGTGCAACACGTCCAGAAAGACATTAGGTGGGACCGGTTTGCGCTGAGAACCCAACCAGCTTAAAGCGTCCGCCGCTTCATTCTTCCGACGGTCCACATGATCCACTTGATAACCCTTGAAACAACCCGCAATATTATCCACTTCCTGATGATATGCAGCCATGAGCGGGTCCTTAGAATCCCAAGTGCTAGACACTTGTTGAGCCACGAGGTCCGAGTCACCGAAGCACTTAACCCGGCTTAAGTTCATCTCTTTAGCCATCCGGAGACCATGGAGCAAGGCTTCGTACTCAGCTGCATTATTAGTACAAGGGAACATTAAGCGGAGAACATAACAAAACTTATCACCTCGTGGGGAAGTTAATATGACTCCAGCCCCCGAGCCTTCCAGTTGCCTGGATCCATCAAAATGAATAGTCCAATATGTGTGATCCGGCTTCTCCTCTGGTGCTTGTAACTCCGTCCAATCATTGATGAAATCAACAAGTGCTTGAGACTTCACCGCCGTCCGAGGTACATACTTCAGTCCGTGTGGCCCAAGCTTTATAGCCCACTTGGCAATCCGGCCAGTCGCCTCCCGGTTCTGTATGATGTCACCCAAGGGAGCTGAACTGACCACTGTGATGGGGTGCCCTTGAAAATACTGCTTCAACTTCCGACTGGCCATGAAAACACCATAGACCAACTTCTGCCAATGCGGATACCTTTGCTTGGATTCAATAAGCACCTCGCTGATATAATAAACCGGCCGCTGAACTGGATACTCCTTGCCTGCCTCCTTGCGTTCCACCACAATAGCCACGCTAACTGCCCGAGCATTGGCTGCTACGTATAATAATAGTGGCTCCTTGTCGACCGGAGCTGCAAGAACAGGCGGATTGGCTAACTGCCGCTTCAAGTCCTCAAATGCTTCATCAGCAGTCGGACTCCAAATGAAATGGTCTGTCTTCCTCAGCATTTGGTACAAAGGAATGACCTTTTCTCCGAGGCGGCTGATAAACCGGCTTAGTGCGGCGACTCGGCCCGCCAAGCGCTGAACATCATTGATGCACTTCGGTTTAGCCAGGGAGGTGATAGCTGTAATCTTCTCCGGATTAGCCTCAATTCCTCTATTAGACACCAGGAAACATAGTAACTTGCCTGCCGAAACACCAAAGACACACTTGGCCGGATTAAGCATCATCTTGTAAACCCGCAAGTTGTCAAAGGTTTCCTTCAAGTCATCCACCAGCGTCTCCTTCTGCCTTGACTTTACTACAATATCATCCACATAGGCGTGCACATTGCGGCCGATCTGTTTATGCAGGCAATTCTGTACACACCATTGATAGGTGGCTTGGGCACTCTTGAGTCCGAAGGGCATAGATACATAGCAGAAGGCTCCAAAGGGAGTAATAAACGCTGTTTTCTCCTAGTCCTTAACCGCCATTTTGATCTGATGATATCCAGAGTATGCATCCAAAAAACTCAAACGCTCACAACCCGCCGTGGCATCAATGATCTGGTCAATGCGGGGGAGGGCCAAAGGATCCGCTGGACAGGCCCTGTTAAGATCTGTGTAATCCACACACATACGCCAAGTGCCATTTTTCTTAAGAACCAGCACCGGATTAGCAAGCCACTCTGGATGGAACACCTCAATGATAAAGCCAGCTGCCAAAAGCCTGTCCACTTCCTCTCCAATGGCCTTTCGCCTTTCTTCGTTAAACCGGCAGAGGAATTGCTTCACCGGTTTATACCTGGATCCACATTAAGAGTGTGCTCAGCGAGTTCCCTTGGTACACCTGGCATGTCGGATGGTTTCCATGCGAAGATGTCCCGATTCTCACGGATGAACTCGATGAGCGCGCTTTCCTATTTGGGATCCAAATTGGCACTGACAGTGAACTGCTTGGACGAATCGCCGGGCACGAAGTCAACAAGCTTGGTCTCAGCTGCCGATTTGAACTTCAGATCCGAATCATGCTCTGTAGTTGGCTTCTTCAAAGGAGTCATATCCGCTGGATCAACATTGTCCTTATAGTACTTCAACTCCTCCGTGGCACAGACCGACTCTGCATAAGCCGCATCACCTTCCTCACATTCCAAAGCGACCCTACGGCTCCCATGAACCGTTATTGTCCCCTTGTAACCCGGCATCTTGAGCTGCAAGTAGATATAACAAGGCCGCGCCATGAACTTGGCGTAAGCCGGCCGGCCAAACAAGGCATGATATGGGCTCCGGATCTTCACCACCTCAAATGTTAGTTTTTCCGACCGGGAGTCGTGCTCGTCCCCAAAAGCCACGTCCAGGGCTATCTTACCAACAGGATATGCAGATTTGCCAGGCACCACACCATGGAACACCATATTAGACGGTCTGAGATCTTTGTCTGTTAAACCCATGCGACGGAATGTCTCATAGTATAGTATGTTAATACTGCTTCCTCCATCCATGAGTACCTTGGTGAATTTATAACCCCCCACCTGAGGGTCTACCACTAATGCTAGCTGGCCCGGATTATCAACCCGGGGCGGGTGATCCTCTCTGCTCCACACGATAGGCTGCTCCGACCAGCGCAAGTAACATGGTAAGGCCGGTTCAGCAGAATTCACCACTCGCTTGTGGAGTTTTCGGTCGCGTTTATCCAAGCTAGTTGTGAAAACATGATATTGCCCATTGTTCAACTGTTTTGGCTGGCTCTGATAACCCGACTGCTGCTGCTGCTGCTGCTGCTGGCCGTTCTGATTATTCTGGTGATTGTGACCGCCCTGATTGCGACCTGAACCGGAAGCTCCATCGTGATCCGGCCCACGAAAACCGGATCCTGAACCGCCACCTGACCCGTGATCATACCGGAAGGCATTAGAGTTTTTAAACTCCTGCATGATATAACAATCCTTCCAAAGATGGTTAGCCGGCGCCTCCTTCGTCCCGTGCTTCGGGCAAGGCTGATTCATCAAATAACTCAAGCGGCTTGCGTTAGGATTGGGAGCCCCATTACGATTTGCCGCTTTACCTCTGCGCCGCTGCCCCCTGTCCTGTGCATTAGTGTTGGCCACAAAGTCCATGCTGCCATCCGCCTTGCGCTTGCCTCCGTTTCCATGACCCGCCGGTTTATACTGCTGCTGTTTGGAGCTGCTATTCTTCCTTACCTTCCCTGCTTCATCATCATCAGTCTCGGGATCCTTGGTACTGTCCGAATCAGCATACTTCACTAGAGCGGCCATGAGGGTTCCCATGTCATTACAGAACCGCTTCATGCGTCCCAATTTCAATTTTAAAGGCTCAAACCGGCAGTTGCCTTCCAGGGTTAAGATCGCAGAGTCAGCATTAATCATGTCGGACGAGTGCAAAATTTCCGAAACGTGGCGCACCCAATGGGTCGTTGAATCTCCTTCCCCCTGTACACAAGCCGCCAGGTCTACTATGGACTTGGGCTGCTTACACGTATCCTTGAAATTCTGGATAAACCAGGCCCGCAACTGGGCCCATGAGCCGACAAAATTGGGCGGTAGGCTCTTCAACCAGGTACGCGCCGTGCCTTCAAGCATCATGGTGAAGTATTTTGCACATGCGGTCTCATCCACGTCTAACATCTCCATGACCATCTCATAACTCTCTATCCATGCTTCAGGGGATAAATCAGCGGTGTAATTCGGCACCTTGCGTGGACCCTTGAAATCTTTGGGCAGGCGCACATTGCATAAAGCGGGGATTAAACAAGGCACTCCCAAAGTGGATGCGACTCCTGGTCCGGCGAAGGTGGTAGGGCGAACCGGTGTAAGTTGATCCGCATCATCCTGTGCTGCTAACTCGGCTTCCCTCCGTGCCCGGGCCCGGTCCACCACATCCTGAGCATCGCGAACACCGCCTGCCGGGTTATTGCCATGGGCTGCTTCACGGCCTCGCGCATTGCTCGATATGGCCGGTTCATCCATGCGCCTGCTATAGCTCCGGCTTGGACGGGGCGTAGAGTGAATCCGATCACGGCTGTACGAGTATGCTTCCTGCTGAATCAGCGCGGTCCAGAGAAGCTCCTTAACCCGGCACGTCTCTATCGCTTGCGGAGAGTCCCCTTCGACTGGGATAGCCTCCAATCACGCGGCGGCCGCAACATGGTTGTCCATAGGATTAGAATAATGACCCGGGGGCGTCTGGACCGGTGGAAGAATCACAACGTTCTGCTGAGGAGGTTCCATCAGGCGAGGTTGGACCGTCCCCCCTGGTCCTGGTGCCTCAATTCGGTTTGTCCCCAGGTGGTGTGGCGGATTACTGGGTCCAGCTCCTGGAGTGTGAAAGAGATTCCGGGGATCAAACCCTAACGGCAGGCGTGATCTGTGCTTCCGCTTTAAGACCTCCTGTGATGCGTTCTGGTCAAGCATGAGCTTATAAGCCTGGGCGTCCAAAGCGGCCCGCTCTGCGGCCATCCTGTCTTTTTCTGCGGCCAGATCCGCTTTGGCTTGCACGATCTGCTCTCTCACCTTTGCAATTTCTGTATTACGGGTCTCCTGATCCGCCGGATTGTCCTCTGCCATAAGCGCGGCTAGTGTATCAAATAGATCAGATAGAACTTGAACCGGCGGGCGCACAAGGCCTCCTGCCCCTGCTGATCCGGAGAGCATTGCTGCGGCGGTCGAAGAGTGATTCGCCGCCTGTGTGCCGGCCATGAATATTCCAACCCGATTGACCTGGCCTGGGGGGTCCGGAATACTGTCGCCATCGGAACAGCCCCTAACCTGGTCGTCTTGTAACTGGTATAGTGATTCGGTCTCTCCGGTCGAGGACTCGTCGCCGGAATAGACGACGGTCTCGCTACCGTGTTCTGACTCGTCCTCACGCCCTCCTCCGTGGATGACTCCAACGAAGGCACGCTTCACGGCCGGTTTAGCCTGGGTAGATCTCGCACGCTGAGCCGTCTCGACGAGGTCGATGCAGATGTCCGGCTCAGGCCCCGGCTCACCGATCTTGCCGACGAAAACGTGTATGCCACCAAAGGGGACCCGGTACCCGTACTCAATCGAATCGGCCTCGGGACCCCATCCTGCGTCGTCGATGTAGATCTTTCCACGACGACTCTTGGTCATCTGGCCCACAGCATAGCCTTCGAGTCCTTTGAGCTTGCCCTCCAAGATCGTCAAACCATCGTGCGATGGCCCCACGGTGGGCGCCAACTGTCGTGGATTTGTCACGGCAGATGTCCTAGTGAAAGGACTTAGTCGTGGAGCCATCGCCACGGGTTTACTTGAAGGGGTTAAAGCGGACACAAAGACACGAGGATTTTATACTAGTTTGGCCCCTTCGATGAAGGTAAAGCCTACGTCTATTTGTGATGGAATTGATATGATCTCGATGGCTAGGGAGCAAACAAGCTTCGCCCAGGCTCGAGTTGTCGTTGTCTGTCTTGAACCGCCGCCGGGTCGTCCCCTTATATACACGGGTGACGCCCGTCGGTCCATAGAGTCCCAACCGGTTCATACTCGTATCCCGGTTGGTATCTCTCTATTCCTAACTTACAATACAAGTTATACATCAGGCCGGTTTACGGCTACAGATTCTAAACCGACTATAGGCCTTGGGCCTTCATCTGCTTATACCACTAATGAAGTTAACCCGGCCCAAGTAGGCCGGTTTACGCCTAGTGGTAATATCCCCAACAGTTGCGCTACGGGCATTATGTGTCATGCTAGTTGCAATACAAATAAGAGCATAAAAATATATCCCCTCACTTGGTTACGCTGCACGTGGGCATTATCTTAATGCGACGTGGTGTTAGTAGTAATACGAGCAGGGCAAGACTTAATTAAAAAATGTGTTCACGATACACACATAGAAACCAAATCATGCAAGATGAATTATAAAGCATGTTGCATCATAAAAAACCAATCTTACTTGGTTGCGCTACACGTGGGCATTATCATAATGCTACACGGTGTTAGTAGTAATACAAGTAAGAGAAAATTAAACAAAGTATTCAGGCCACATATTTGGTCCAAAGTCAAATAAAACATGTCATGAAATGCTCCAATGCTATAAGAGCCTAAACTATTAGCATTGTCATAAATGGATATCGCAAACTCACTTTACTTGGGTCATGCTACACACGAGCGTCAATGATGTGACACTATGTGGAGTTAGTAGTAATACCATGTAAGGTACAAACATAAACGAAAATGATAAATGTCAGATGAATCATGCAACACCATAATTGCTCCACAAACCTTTGCTTGGTTATGCTACACGCGGGCATTATCTTAGTGCTACGCTGTGTTAGCAGTAATACGAGTAAAACAGAACTTAATAAAAACATAAGTTCACTCCACATCTACATATGCATACAAAATTCATGCAAAATACATGATAAGGCATATTCCATGTAGCCCACATAGGCTTTAAACAAACAAAAAATATCATAAGAAAATTCTACTCGGGTCAGGCTTGATACTGGGCGGACTCAGAGTCAACAAAATATGGCACATATCATATGCACCATAAAAGGCATCAATATTGTGTCAGAAAGCTTCAGTCCGTTACGCTACACGCGGGCACCACATCAGTGTCACGCGGTGATAGTAGTAATGTGATGATGCAAAACTTATTAAAATTGGCGTGTCACATATATACATGCCACCAAAACCAAAGAGGTCATATAAAAATCCTAAAGGAAAATACATACCCAGATCCTATGTGCCAACCGTAGGATAAAACTAAGCCTAGCCAAAACCAACCTTCATTTTGCACCATCATATAACTGAGGTTGAACACAAATAAATTTGTTGCATGTTAGGAAAATATATACTCCAACATATCAAACATGAAATCATGGAGAAGTACTTGCATGGAAGCAAACTTCAAGTACCCAAGCAGGAGTGCATCGACGATCGCGAGGAGGATTTTTCTTGTAGCATATTGTAATAGGA
Source organism: Triticum dicoccoides (assembly GCF_002162155.2). NCBI lineage: Eukaryota > Viridiplantae > Streptophyta > Magnoliopsida > Poales > Poaceae > Triticum > Triticum dicoccoides. The sequence continues at coordinate 200,958,617 of NC_041384.1, read as the reverse complement.
ATGTGTTGCAATCTTATGTAATAGATATGTTGGAATTCTTAATCAGCGGTTTTCTCTTCGGAGATGTAATTAACAGAATTTTTATGTAAATGTAAGAGTTCTGGAAATAAAGTACCTGCAATGTTTGATTCTATTTTTATTTTATGCATTTAAAATTCACTCTGTATCAATGACATGGACGCGTATTTTCACGCCCGCCATTTTCCCGTCATCAAATTCTGGCACGCCCGGTGGGACCTATTTCTCCCCTCATCTTTGAATTCCAACATAGGATTGCAACATATGAATTTCTAAAGTTCATGAAATATACAAACATTGCACACTAAATATACTCAAAGAAAACTGAAATAAAGTTTTCTTTATTCAAAAGGTATGGAAGGTCAAGTACCGCAATCGGTCATGCTCCGCATTGGAGACATTTTGCTTGATGTGCCAGTTGGTCCATGTGCGGCTTCAACAAATCAGCATCTGGATAATATTACTGCATCACCGACTAAACATGACCAAGGATTGGAAGTCTTCTCTCCACTCAAGTTTGGGGGAAGTATGAGGGTAGACAAAGAAGGAAAAGGGAAGACAATGGACAAACTCCACTATGAGCAACCTATGAATGGGGGCAATACCATGATTATATTTCCCTCCTCGTCGTTTCTTCATGGAAGGACGTCAAAGGTTCAGAATAAAAGTCAAGTTGATGCTTCAGAGCCTATTCTTCCGCTGGCCGATAAATCCATTGGAGAATGCTCTGAGACAGTTCTCAAGTTTCCCCTTGAATGCAAGAAAAATCATCCCAATTCCCATGTCTATGAAACATGTCATGTGAACCCAACATCAACATTGTCAAGTCCCTTGTCATCATCAACACCCATTGCATATGATTCCTCTCTGATTTTGTTGGAGTCGGTGTGCCATCAACCTCAGCAAAGAAATGTTCGCCATGTCAACCTTCACAATATTAAGGTCGGCAAAGTATGTATCCAATTCCCCAAGAGTGTGGACAACAATCATCCAAACCGCCTTTTTCATATCAGCAAGGGTGGTATAATAATTCATACTACGGTGACTAGAAACCCTTCAACAGTTGTTGCCTTCATCAGGTTCATCTGGAAAAAGTATCTTAATCATGCCAAGTGCCGTGTTGTCGGCCTCGACTGTGAATACACTAGATATGTCCACAACAAAGAGCGTAAGAAGCTTCCACTTGAGCAACAACTTGCTCTCTCTAATCTAGAGCCACAACGTGTTGCTGTCTTGCAGCTTTGTGTGGGCAAGCAATACCTAATTTACCAGCTATACCGAGCTCGTGCCAGGAGTTTTATCCCTCCACTTCTGCGCAACTTCCTTGACAATGACACAGTCGAATTTGCGGGTGCTGCCATTGGCAATGACATAGAAAAACTCAAGTTCTATAACTTGGGTATCAGAAAACCTGTTGATGTTCAGGGACTGGGTATCAAGGTTCCTAACCAAAAAGCAGGCAATTTGGCTTCATTGGAGAAGCTAGCAAAGAAGGTTGCAAACATAAGTCTTATCAAGGACAAAAGCATCACTGTTAGTCAGTGGGAAAAGTCCAACCTGGACCATGAACAGATCAAGTATGCATGTCTGGATGCCTATGCGAGCTTTGAGGTTTACAGGCGACATTCCAACATAACTGGTTATCTTAGGACCCGCTGAAATGTTTGTTCCTGAGTGAAATATGTAACCGGTTATCTTAGTGCATGTTGAAATGTTTGTTCCTAGGTGAAATATGTAAGAAAAAGGTTGTTCAGTCTTTATCAAAGAAAAGGATATGTACATGACCATTGTTTCTTTATATTATGGTTATGACTATTTCACTAGGTGCATTTTTTTAATATGATGATGCAGGGAAGAAAATGTTCTTGTATCATCATAATTTTGTTCTCATAGAAGACAAGTGAATCTGAAGAGAAATGACATATCTTTTGCATTAATGCCTGCAATACAAATGTTGCTTCATTATGTGCACCTAATTAAAAAAATACAAACATATATTACTCCAACAACTTATGAGTCTAAACTGTGATGCACAAAAAGGGAACATACTCCAATACCTTACGAGTATAAACTGTGGTATAAAACATATATTACTCCAACAACTTATGAGTCTAAAGTGTGATGCAAAAAAGGGAACATACTCCAATACCTCACGAGTATAAACTGTGGTATAAAACATATATTTCTCCAACAACTTATGAGTATAAATTGTGATGCAGAAAAAGGGAGCATACTCCAATACCTCACGAGTATAAACTGTGGTATAAAACATATATTACTCCAAGAACTTACGTGTATAAACTGCGATGCAAAAAAAAACACTCCATACCCTCACAAGTCTAAACCGCGGCACCAAAAAAAATACACTCCAATAAACTTACGAGTCTAAACTGTGATAGAAAAAAATATTACTCCATACCCTCATCAGTATAAACTGGGGCACACAAAAAAATCCAACGACTTACGAGTATAAATTGTGATGCCAAAGAAAATATCACCAAGCGTACTCCATACCCTCAAGAGTATAAACTGGGGCACATAAAATGTTACTCCAAAAGCTTATGAGTCCAAAGTGTGTGATATAAAATAAAGCAAATATACTCCAAAACCTCATGATTATAAACTATGTCATAAAAAGAAATATTACTCCAACAACTTATGAGTCTAAACTGTGATGAAAAAAACACAAATCATAATACTTTATCCATACCCTCAAGATTATAAACTGGAGAACAAAAAAAAACTCCAACGACTTACGAGTATAAATGTGATGCCAAAAAAAATTATCAGACACTCCATACCCTCATGAGTCTAATGTGGGGCACAAAAAAACATATACAACAATAAACTTATGAGACTAAACTATGGCATCTAAAAAAATAAAAACATACACTCCAATGAACTTACGAGTCTAAACTGTGATAAAAAAATACTCCATACCCTCATGAGTATAAACTGGGGAACACAGAAAATACACTCCATACCCTCACGAGTCTAAAATGGGGCACCTAAAAAAATACACTCCAATAAACTTACAAATATAAATTGTGACATAAAAATCTACTCCAGTGCCTTATGAGATTAAACTAGGCATATATGAAGAAAATATTACTCCAACAACTTACGAGTCTAAACTGTGATGCAGAAAAATCATCAAACAAACTCTGAAAGAATGTGAGTATAGACTGTGTCATATAAATAAAATTTACTCATGAAGATCACGAGTTTAAACCATGAGATAAAAATATAGAAATTTTACTCCAATAATTTATGAGTATAAATTACGCCATAAAAATATACTACACCAATATCTTACGAGTCTAAACTATGGAACTACAAATACAAATAAACTGATGGTTCAGATACCTTACGAGCTAACTATGGTCAACTTGAGAAAATTTATGTTGATGAGTGTGAGGTCTGGTGCACTAAGAAAGTATGAACCATGCTTAAACTACTCAAGACATTAAAAAATCATTTTTAATGGTTATAACAATGGGTCGAACATAAAGAATGACATAGTTGCCCATCGCGAAGTAAAATTCTATTTAATAAAAGGCAAAACAAAATGAAACACAAATATGAGAATAACTCATTCCTATCAATTTTGAGGAAGGAATGTGTGCTCCATGATGATCTCTATGCTTGAATATTGTTGGTTACTTCCATGATGAGGCCAAAGGGGATACTAGCGCCAAAAAGGTGGTGTCATAAAAGAGCACCACCATGCTCAAAAAGTTTTCAACAACCCCAAGTGGATGCAACTCCGCTTAGAGTAAATAAATATGCAAGTTTATGGGAGAAGATTCAAAATAGTGCAGGGGCAAGTTTTACCCTGAATCCCCTGTAGTACTAAGCATGTCTTCATAAAAATATTCTCCACAGATGTTGGGAGAATATTCGACCTAAACATCTCCAAATATGTAGGATTTGTGAGACGTGGAAATGGAAATTTATTCTGGGCACCCCATGGCGCGCGGGAGGAACGTTCATCTACATCACTCCCATATATAACTTTATGCAAGTACATGAAGATCCTACCCCAGGAGGTTGGGGGAAAATCAACCTTACCTTATCCAATATGCTAAGTACAAGTTCATCCAAAGATGTCCAAGGCTAGCGAAACACAATAGCATTGAAGGTTGAAGGCATCCACAAAAGTCACATACATATCACCTTTATATTTAGGGTGAATGCCAAAACCTCTATCGAGGAATACATGGGTAAAGTTCATATCGCCCTTCAACAAAAGTGGGAAGAGATTGTTGACTTTTGAAATCATTGGGCAGTAACATATATAACAAAACGAAATACATCATGGAGTTGAGGTGACCGTCCATCTCGAGGCTCGTTGTGTATATAAACATGCATATTGCATCATGAGTCAGGGTACATCAAACCCTACAGCATGAGCTACGTAAAACAAAATACTCTGAATCAGATTATTATAGTAAGATGTTCAAGGCAACAAGAGTATGGATTGTTAGCCGAATGTACAAAAAATATATCATAAGCAAATTCTGCTCAGGTCAGGCTTGATACTGGGCGGACTCAGAGTCAACAAAATATGGCACATATCATATGCACCATAAAAAGCATCAATATTGTGTTAGAAAGCTTTAGTTCGTTACGCTACACGCGGGCACCACATCAGTGTCGCGCGGTGATAGTAGTAATGTGATGATGCAAAACTTATTAAAATTGGCATGTCACATATATACATGCCACCAAAGCCAAAGAGGTCATATAAAAATCCTAAAGGAAAATACATACGCAGATCCTATGTGCCAAACGTATGATAAAACTAAGCCTAGCCAAAACAAACCTTCATTCTGCACCATCATATAAATGAGGTTGAACACAAATAAATTTGTTGCATGTTAGGAAAATATATACTCCAACATATCAAACATGAAATCATGGAGAAGTACTTGCATGAAAGCAAACTTCAAGTACCCAAGCAGGAGTGCATCGACGATCGGGAGGAGGATTTTTCTTGTAGCATATTGTAATAGGAATGTGTTGCAATCTTATGTAATAGATATGTTGGAATTCTTAATCAGGGGTTTTCTCTTCGGAGATGTAATTAATAGAATTTTTATGTAAATGTAAGAGTTCTGGAAATAAAGTCCCTGCAATATTTGATTCTATTTCTATTTTATGCATTTAAAATTCACTCTGTATCAATGACGTGGACGCGTATTTTCACGCCCGCCATTTTCCCGTCATCAGGCCTAGGATTGAAATTTCCTCTATACGCATTGTTATCAAAATTGTTCCTACCAACAAATTTCACATCCATAGATTCATTATTATTCTCAATCAAAGTAGACAAGGTCATATCATTAGGATCAGAAGAAACACTCTTATTAGCAAATAATTTCATAAGTTCATCCATCTTTCCACTCAAAACATTAATTTCTTCTATCGCATGCACCTTTTTATTAGTAGATCTTTCAGTATGCCATTGAGAATAATTAACCATAATATTATCTAGGAGTTTAGTAGCTTCTCCTATAGTGATTTCCATAAAAGTGCCTCCCGCGGCCGAATCTAAAAGATTTCTACAAGAAAATTTTAATCAGGCATAGAAATTTTGTATAATCATCCACAAATTTAAACCATGAGTAGGGAAATTACGTGTCATTAGTTTCATTCTCTCCCAAGCTTGTGCAACATTTTCATGATCAAGTTGCTTGAAATTCATAATATCGTTTCTAAGAGAGATGATCTTAGCAGGAGGAAAATACTTAGAGATAAAAGCATCTTTGCACTTATTCCATGAATCAATACTATTTTTAGGCAAAGACGAAAACCAAGCTTTAGCACAATCTCTAAGTGAAAAAGGAAATAGCTTCAATTTAACAATATCATTATCCACATCTTTCTTCTTTTGCATATCACACAAATCAACGAAGCTATTTAGATGGGTAGCGGCATCTTCACTAGGAAGGCTGGAAAACGGATCTTTCATGACAAGATTTAGCAAAGCAGTATTAATTTCACAAGATTCAGCATCGGTAAGAGGAGCAATCCGAGTGCTAATAAAATCATTGTTGTTGGTATTGGTGAAGTCACACAATTTAGTATTATCTTGAGCCATCGTGACAAGCAAGCAAACTAACACACAAGCAAACAAAAAAAACAAGTGGGCAAAAAGAGGCAAATAGAGAAGGAGAGGGGGATAGAGAGAGAGAGGGCGAATAAAACGATAAGGGTGAAGTGGGGGAGAGGAAAACAAGAGGAAAATGGCAAATAATTTAATGCGGGAGATAAGGGTATGTGATGGGTACTTGCTATGTTGACTTTTGCGTAGACCTCTCCGGCAACGGTGCCAGAAATCCTTCTTGCTACCTCTTGAGCACTGCGTTGGTTTTCCCTGAAGAGGAAGGGATGATGTAGCAAAGTAGCGTAAGTATTTACCTCAGGTTTTGAGAACAAAGGTATCAATCCAGTAGGAGGCTACGCGTGAGTCCCTCGTACCTGCACAAAACAAATAAATCCTCACAACCAACACGAATAGGGGTTGTCAATCCCTACACGGCCACTTACAAGAGTGAGATCTGATAGATATGATAAGATAATATTTTTGGTATTTTTGTGATAAAGATGCAAAGTAAAATAAAGGCAAAGTAAAAAAGCAAAGAAAATAACTAAGTAGTAGGAGATTAATATGATAAAGATAGACCCAGGGGCCATAGGTTTCACTAGTGGCTTCTCTCAAGAGCATAAGTATTGTACAGTGGGTGAACAAATTACTGTTGAGCTATTGACAAAATTGAGCATAGTTAGGAGAATATCTAAGTATGATCATGTATATAGGCATCACGTCCGAGACAAGTAGACCGACTCCTGCCTGCATCTACTACTATTACTCCACTCATCGACCGCTATCCAGCATGCATCTAGAGTATTAAGTTAAAACAGAGTAACGCCTTAAGCAAGATGACATGATGTAGAGGGATAAACTCATGCAATATGATGAAAACCCCATCATGTTATCCTCGATGGCAACAATACAATACGTGCCTTGCTGCCCCTACTGTCACTGGGAAAGGACACCACAAGATTGAACCCAAAGCTAAGCACTTCTCCCATTGCAAGAAAGATCAATCTAGTAGGCCAAACCAAACTAATAATTCGAAGAGACTTGCAAAGATAACTAATCATACATAAAAGAATTCAGAGAAGATTCAAATATTATTCATAGATAGACTTGATCATAAACTCACAATTCATCGGTCTCAACAAACACACCGCAAAAAGAAGATTACATCGAATAGTTCTCCACAAGAGAGGGGGAGAACATTGTATTGAGATCCAAAAAGAGAGAAGAAGCCATCTAGCTAATAACTATGGACCCGTAGGTCTGAGGTAAACTACTCACACTTCATCGGAGGGGCTATGGTGTTGATGTAGAAGCCCTCTGTGATCGATGCCCCCTCCGGCGGAGCTCCAGAACAGGCCCCAAGATCGGATCTCGTGGATACAGAAAGTTGCAGCGGTGGAAATAGGTTTTTGGCTCCGTATCTGATCGTTTGGGGGTACGTAGGTATATATAGGAGGAAGGAGTACGTCGATGGAGCAACAGGGGGCCCACGAGGGTGGAGGGCGCGCCTGTGGGGGTAGGCGCGCCCCCTACCTCGTGGCCTCTTCTTTTGTGTCTTGACATAGGGTCCAAGTCTCCCGGGTCTTGTTCGTTGAGAAAATCACGTTCCCGAAGGTTTCATTCCGTTTGGACTCCATTTGATATTCCTTTTCTTCAAAACCATAAAATAGGCAAAAAAAACAGCAATTTTGGGCTGGGGCTCCAGTTAATAGGTTAGTCCCAAAAATAATATAAAATTGGATAATAAAGCCCAATAATGTCCAAAACAGTAGATAATATAACATGGAGCAATCAAAAATTATAGATACGTTGGAGACGTATCAATCAGCACCAAGACTCCATGGGTGTTAGAATCATTACTATGTAATCTAGATTATTGACTCTAGTGCAAGAGGGAGATTGAAGGAAATATTCCCTAGAGGCAATAATAAAGTTGATATTTATATTTCCTTATATCATGATAAATGTTTATCATTCATGCTAGAATTGTATTAAATGGAAACTTAGTACATGTGTGAATACATAGACAAAAGAGTGTCCCTAGTATGCCTCTACTTGACTAGCTCGTTAATCAAAGATGGTTAAGTTTCCTAGCCATAGACATGTGTTGTAATTTGATGAACGGGATCACATCATTGGAGAATGACGTGATGGACAAGAACTATCCATTAAAATTAGCACTATGATCATTTAGTTTATTGCTATTGCTTTCCTCATAACTTATACCGGTTTCTACGACTATGAGATTATGCAACTCCCGAATACCGGAGAAACACTTAGTGTGCTATCAAACGTCACAACACAACTGGGTGATTATAAAGATGCTCTACAGGTGTCTCCGATGGTGTTTGTTGAGTTGGCATAGATCGAGAATAGGATTTGTCACCTCGTGTTTCGGAGAGGTATCTTTAGGCCCTCTCGGTAATGATCATCACTATAAGTCTTGCACGCAAAGTGACTAATGAGTTAGTTGCGGGATGATGCATTACGGAATGAGTAAAGAGACTTGCCTGTAACTAGATTGAACTAGGTATGATGACACCGACGATTGAATCTCGGGCAAGTAACATACAGATGACAAAGGGAACAATGTATGTTGTTATGTAGTTTAACCGATAAAGATCTTCGTAGAATATGTAGGAACCAACATGAGAATCTAGGTTCCGCTATTGGTTATTGACTGGAGATGTGTCTCGGTCATGTCTACATAGTTCTCGAACCCGTAGGGTTCGCACGCTTAGTGTTCAAGGACGATTTGTATTATGAGTTATGTGATTTGATGTACCGAAGGTTGTTCGGAGTCTTGGGTGAGATCACGAACATGACGAGGAGCCTCGAAATGGTAAAGACATAAAGATTGATATATTGGACCATGTTATTCAGACACCAGAAGTGTTCCGGATAGTTTCGGATAAAACCGGAGTGCCGGAAGGGTTACCGGACCCCCCGGGAAGTAATGGGCCTTAGTGGGCTTTAGGTGAGAGAGAGAGAGTAGTAGCCAGGAGGTGCCCCCCCCCAAGGGGAGTCTGAATAGGACTAGGGGAGGGGGCGCGGCCCCTCTTTCCCTCTCCTTCCTTCTTCTCCTACTTGGACTAGGAAAGGGGGGAGCCGATTCCTACTTGGAGTAGGACTCCCCACTTTAGCCGTGTGCAGTGCCCCCCTCCACAGTTTTACACCTCAGTCATATTGTCATAGTGCTTAGGCGAAGCCCTGCGTTGGTAACTTCATCATCACCGTCACCACGCCGTCGTGCTGACGAAACTCTCCCTCGGCCTCAACTTGATCAAGAGTTCGAGGGACGTCACCGAGCTAAACGTGTGCAGATCGCGGAGGTTTCGTGCGTTCGGTACTTGATCGGTTGGATCACGAAGATGTTCGACTACATCAACCGCGTTACTAAAAGCTTTCGCTTTCGGTCTACGAGGGTACGTGGACACACTCTCCCCTCTCATTTCTATGCATCTCCTAGATAGATCTTGCATGATCATAGGTAATTTTTTTGAAATACTACGTTCCCCAACAGAAAGCTAATAAAAACTATCTTGACGACAATGAGAGAACCCAAAATTCCTGTCTTGATGTAGTGTTCGAGTTACTAGCCACTACTGTTGGCACAAGCTTTTCGAACTCGCTTCCTGAATCAGTTCGTCTTCTTGAGTCTCAACTTCAAGTTGAAAGACATCGATCAGATGTGCTGCGATAGGAAGCTAAAGGATTGAGGAAGTCCCTGCAGAATTCAGATGTATACTTTCTAGTGCAACAGCAAGCGCTGGAGGATCTAAGCACCAAACAAGAGAAAATTAATAAGCTTGCTAAGCATCTTGCATGCATTATGGGTACCCAGCATATTGTTTCTTGAGCTCTTCTTAAGTGGTTTCAGTTCCGGACTTGTTTTGTTGCGTCGTTTATTTGAACTGGTTGCCTACTTTGACAACCAGTGTATATGATATGCTGCTTTGTTCCCTATATTTGCACTGGTGGTGAAATTTGATGCCCAGTGGATGTAATATGTGTAATATCCGTGATAGCCTAGCATAAGTTGCTTGCTTATTTATTTCCTTGTTGTCTTGTTTATTTGTTTGCTTGTAGTTAGTGCCGTTCTTTTTTCGCGGTTTGCTAGTGGCTGTAATAATCTATTTTTAAGACTAGGCCACAATAACCATGGCTACATATTTACTGTAGTTACCATGGGCCTCCTACGAGCTGTAGAAACAATGGGCCTCCTAAGGGCCATAGAAACAATGGGCCTTCTAAGGGACATAGAAATAATGGGCCTTCTATGGGTCGTAGAATCAATGGGCCTTCTACGGGCCGTAGCACCAATGGGCCTTCTACGGGTCGTATGATCGATCGGCCAAACATGGGCCAATAACAGACCGCATTATGGGCTGTAAATAGGCTAGATTTGGAATTGTCTTCTCATGGGCCGACCATAACGGGTCGTCGTTAATCGGTCATATTTGATGACGCTATGAAAATGGCCCAACGAATTAACGGGCCGCAAACGGGCCGATTGTAACCACGGGTTGAATTTGGCCCACAAGCAAAAAAGGCCAATAACGAGGCGTAAGTAACCGAATGCTGGAAATGAGCCCAAGAATAAATGGGCCCTGAGAAGGCCGAAAGATAGCACGGTTTGGAAATGGCCCAATGGAATAATGGGCCATTAATGGGTATAAAGCGGTACATTGTTCATTACGGGCCAGATTCACCATGGGTCGTTAATGGGCCAAGAGTTACAAAGGGCCTCATATGGTTCGAAAGACATCATGGGACATACATGGGCCGGAAGTTACAATGGGCTGGAATCATATTGGATGGCCCAGATGAAGCTACTGGGCTTAATTACAACAGGCCATAATGGGCTGTGAGTTAGCGGTTGTAAATGGGCTATATACGAACATGCCATTCACAGGCTTTCCGTGGCCAGCCGGTTACCTTTTGACCAAGTCAAACGGGCCGAAATTTTCACTGGAATGGGCCTCTGTTGGGCCGTGCCATGTGTCGACGTATCATAGGCACCTCCTGTCCAATGAATGGATGACATTTGTCCCAACGATGAGCCAACACGTGTTTCCTCCAACCAATGAGAATTTTGCACGTGGAAAATCCTCATTGGTCTAGGCTGTTAACAGGTTATTGGATCCAAAACTGGACCCGATAGCTTAACGACGACCCGTTATGGTGGATGCCACGTGTCGGTTACCCTTGACAAAAACACTTCCATGACGCGCCATTTATCGTCATGGAAGTGGACACTCCCATGATGATAATTTTGGTAATGTCATGGAATACTTCTACGACAGCACAGGTATGACTATCTTGATTCTATCATAAAATCGTCATGGATGTACATGCATGACAGAAAACGTGACCTACTGTGACAAACATGTATCATCATGGAAGTGTATTTTTTGTAGTGTAAGCAAAATAAGATAAACATCACATGCAATCAAAATATGTGACATGATATGGTCATCATCATCTTGTGCTTTTGATCTCCATCTCCAAAGCATCGTCATGATCTCCATCGTAGCATCATGGTCGCCTCGCCAACTATTGCTTCTACAACTATCACTAATGCATAGTGATAAAGTAAAGCAATTACATGGCGTTTGCATTTCATACAATAAAGAGACAACCATAAGGCTCCTGCCGGTTGCCGATAACTTACAAAACATGATCATCTCATACAATAACGTTTATCACATCATGTCTTGACCATATCACATCACAACATGCCCTGCAAAAATAAGTTAGACGTCCTCTACTTTGTTGTTGCAAGTTTTACGTGGCGACTACGGGCTTCCAGTAAGAACCGTTCCTACCTACGCATAAAACCACAACGGTGTTTCGTCAAGTTTGTTGTCTCAACCTTCTTCAAGGACCGGCCGCAGTCAAATTCGATTCAACTAAAGTAGGAGAAACAGACACCCGCCAGCCACCTTTATGCAAAACTAGGTGCATGTCTATCGGTAGAACCGGTCTCATGTGCATGGACATGTAAGGTTGGTCCGGGCCGCTTCATCCCACAATATCGCCGAATCAAAATAAATGTTGGTGGTAAGCAGTATGACTATCACCGCCCACAACTCTTTGTGTTCTACTCGTGCATATCATCTATGCATAGACCTGGCTCATGATGCCACTTTTGGGAACCGTTGCATGGAAAAAAAAATTCTACGCTCACGCAATGATCTATCCATGGAGGTGCATAGTAACTGTAGGGAAATGTAGCATGCAATTTCAAAAAAAATCCTGCGCTCATGCAAGATCTATCTAGGAGATGCATAGCAATGAGAGGGGAGAGTGTGTCTACATATCCTCGTAGAACGAAAGCGGAACGTTTGATAACGCGGTTGATGTAGTCGAACTTCTTCTCGTTCCGACCGATCAAGTACCGAATGTACATCACCTCCGAGTTCTGCACACGTTCAGCTCGATGAAGTCCCTCGAACTCTTGGTCCAGCAAAGTGTCGAGGAAGTGGACGAGTTCCGTCAGCACGGCGGCATGGTGACAGTGATGGTGAAGTGATCCGCGCAGGGCTTCGCCTAACCACTGCGAGAATATGACCGAGGTTGTAATCTGTGGAGGGGGCTGCCACACACGGCTAACAGATGTTGTTGTGTCCTTGTGTGGTGCCCCCTACCCATGTATATATAGGTGGGAGGGGAGGAGGCAGCCCCTAGGGTGACCCAAGAGACCTGGCAGTAGCCCTAGGGCTGTGGCCTTTCCCTGCGCCCCCCTTTTCCTTGTAAGAAGAAGGGGGAAGGAAAGAGAGGGGGAGAGGGAAGGAAACTTTCCTTTCCCGCCCCTCTTTCCTTCTCCTCCTCATAGGGTCGACCTGTATAGGGGAGCACTAGCCCCAAATACCATCGTCGTATATAGCAATCTTTACCTCTCGACCATTTCGAGAATCCTTGTCATGTCCGTGATCTCATCTGGGACTCCGAACAACATTCGGTCACCAAATCACATAACTCATATAATACTATATCGTCAACGAACATTAAGCGTGCGGACGCTATGGGTTCGAGAACTATGTAGACATGACCGAGACACCTCTTCGGTTAATAACCAATAGCGGAACCTGGATGCCCGTATTGGCTCCTACATATTCTACTAAGATCTTTATCGGTCGAACCGTTATGACAACATATGTAATTCCCTTTGTCTATCGGTAGGTTACTTGTCCGAGATTCGATCGTCGGTATCTTCATACCTAGTTCAATCTCGTTACCGGCAAGTCTCTTTACTCGTTCCGTAATACATCACCTCGTGACCAACTCCTTAGCCGTTTGCTTGCAAGCTTATGATGTGTATTACCGAGAGGACCTAGAGATACCTCTCCGATACTCGGAGCGACAAATCCTAATCTCGATCTATGCCAACTCAACAAACACCTTCGGAGATACCTTAGAGCATCTTTATAATCACCTGATTACGTTGTGATGTTTGATAGCACACAAGGCATTCCTCCGGTATTCGGGAGTTGCATAATCTCATAGTCGAAGGAATAGGTATTTGACATGAAGAAAGCAATAGTGATAAAACTAAACGATCAATATGCTATGCTAACAGATGGGTCTTGTCCATCACATCATTCTCCTAATGATGTGATCCCGTTCATCAAATGACAACACATGTCTATGGTTAGGAAACTTAATGTGATAACCTGGCTTATTAGGGATTATAAACTACTCATATCAATAAGGAATTCATTCTTTTCCAGGAGCCCATTCTGACAGAACTCCAAAGTTAAGTGTGCTCAGTTTGGAGTAGTTTCAGGATGGGTGACCGACCGAGAAGTTTCTCCTAGGTGCGCACGAGTGAGGACAAAGTACGCAGAAAAGACTAGTATTGATCTGTGAGGCCAGTCTAGATCCCAAAAAATCCATCGCCTCGCGAACCTTCATATCTGATGGATTGAGCGAGCGTCATGTTCTGCCATTTCCAACACAAGTCGTGTTGTAGGAAATTTCTGCAACACTGCCCGTGTTGTAGAAAATTTTGCAACGTATGTCAAGTCTTGTTAATTTTTTTTAAGAGTGGTCTTGTTGCAATATAATATTTTTGCGCTGGAGATCTTGTTACATTTTTTTGCAACAAAGGTATTATTACAGCGAAAGTACCCTTCTACTCCTGAGCTCATTTGAGCTCGGGATGAACAATAAATTCAGAAGAAAAAATGAAAAGAATCTTAATTTTTTTATGCAAACTTTCACAAATGTTCTCAGTGCATGAAAATTTTCAGCCTGAAACAACATTTGTGGAAGGCATGAAAAAAATCAGCACTTCAAAATGCTTTAAAAAATAGCATTTTTGGAGCATCGATTTTTTTACATGACTTCCAGGAATGTTGCTTTATGATAAATTTGTACAAGCACATAAAACATTTCTCAAAGTTTGCACCGATTTTTTTCAGATTTTTTTGATTTTTACTACTTTTTTTAGGTTCTACTGTTCATCGGAGTGCATTTGAGGTCGAGTGTAGATACTTCGCATCCTTATTACAGCTCTTTTTGAAATAGAGACATTGATGCAGAAACCCACTGTAGCTGACAGGAAGCAGCAAGCAGCTACACGCGTCACACGGAGGAGGTGGCGGATGCTCGTGTGCAATCCGCTAGTTGAAGGCAAGTGTTCTAAAATACGCAAAGAACCGATCGATTGAATGGGGGAGCTATGAAAGACGCGCAAGTAGGAATAGGACTCACTATGAGGGTATGGTCAACGACTGCCCCAGACCTAATGCCCCATGTTCCACATAGGATCGGATGACACGCTGAAGCTAAAGCACGTGCCGCGGAGCAAACGGGCTTTGTAGAGGAGCCGAGTGCTTCAGGTAAAAAGCAAGAGGAAATGAGGAGAGAGAGAGAGACAGAGGGGTATGCCCACTGCGAAGGAAGGAGATGAGAAGAAAATAATTGGGTCAGGGTCCATTGAGATGAGGTCACTTTACAGCATGGCCAATGCATAGCCCCAAGGTGTTCATAGGCCACGTAAAATTGGATGTCGAGAAAAGTAGGTTCGGATGGAACAACGGGATTCTCAGCAGGAGGCGAGTGCTTGGAAAAAAAGTATGATCCGGTGCATAAAGCTGAAGAGGCTGAAGTGAAGAGTAGAGATGCATGTGTAGCAGGAGTTTTTATTTTTTTAGTCTTTAAGACCCACTAGTGATAGCTTGCATTGAGGAGAAAAAAAACAATATAGATGTCCCAAACTACTTTTTGTCATGAGGCATATGGACGACGCTACGCGTCCGTCGGCGGATAATATAAAAGGATCCGCCGCA
The DNA here is from genome assembly GCF_002162155.2 of Triticum dicoccoides. Classification (NCBI taxonomy): domain Eukaryota; kingdom Viridiplantae; phylum Streptophyta; class Magnoliopsida; order Poales; family Poaceae; genus Triticum; species Triticum dicoccoides. The sequence continues at coordinate 200,943,194 of NC_041384.1, read as the reverse complement.
TCCATGACCATTGGATGGACCTGCAGATGGTGTCCGATCTACCTATCTGGCAAGTCATCTTTGCAACAAGTGTGTTGTTGCAGTATTTTTTGTAGCTGAGGTCTTGTTACAGTTTTTTTTAACAGAGGTCTTGTTGCATAATTTTTTCACAACAAAGGTCTTGTTGCCGAATCATTTTTATGAGTTTTTTTTGCAACAGAAGTCTCGTTGTAGAAATTTTTCGCAACAAAGATCTTGTTGCAGAATCATTTCTGCGAGTTTTTCTGCAACAGAGGGCTCGTTGTAGAATTTTTTTTTTCGTAACAAAGGTCTTGTTGCATAATCATTTTTACGAGTTTTTCTGCGACAAAGGTCTTGCTGTAGAAAATTTTCACAACAAAGGTCTTGTTACAAAATCATTTTTATAAGTTACTACAATAGGGCCCTTTTGCAAAGAGTGCCTTGTTGTTGCAGTGGCCCCTTTGTTGTAAAAACAAATATCTTCTATCTTCTCCTTCCGCCATGGCTAGAGTTTGGGTTGTGGATAATCTGTGAAACAGATTGACACCGCCGTTCACCATTGCCGCAGCTTGGCCCATGGATGATTTGGGAAACAGATCAACACCACCTTTCATTATGGATGGAGCTTGGGTTGTGGATGATTTGGGAAGCAGATTGACACCCCCATCCGCCATGGCTGGAGCTTGGTCCGTGGATGATTTTAGAAACAGATTGAAGGGAGGAAGTGTTAGAGCAACGTGGGGAGAGACACGAGATCGAGGGGATCGAAGGCGAGAAAACGAGGAATTAGGTGCTAGATTCGTCGAGGGGATCGAACAATTGATTTCTGTTTCTGCAACATCGTTGCCTGCTATCGCCATAGGCAACCGGTAAGTGGTCCCAAGGTGCACGCGCAACCACGATCCAACGGATCAGTGGGTCGCAACCTGACGGCCGCGCGAGCGGCAGATCCGGCGAGAAGATGAGTCGGTTGATTGAAAGCTTTTCCTATCCATATCAGTCGGTTGATTGGAAACTTTTTCTATCAATATGGCGCCAATGTACATACACTTATGCTGTCTCCTTTGGGTGATTTTTTTTGTAAAACAGTAGTCCTAAAACATTTTATGTCTATTTGAAAGATGGGGCTGCACCATTGTAGTGCTTCCATAGCTCATGCCCTGAACGAAATGGAGGATACCGAACCAGTGCTGAGGCGATAAAGGCCCTAGTCCCTGTGGACCCGCCCGTCAGGAACGTTTTGTCGTAGCATGCTTGCCTGGCATTCCTCTACCCGCCCTGCCCTGCTTTCCTCTTTCCATCCTGAATTTCTGATTTGATTCGAGTCTAGGCATTGTTTGGCTTTAGGTTGCTCGCCACATTTGGCAGCACATTGCAGGGCCGTGTTTTCGCACCACGCGTCCACGCCATGGCTCCTCCCCGCGTCCTGGTATGCCTTGCCATCGTCGTGGCTCTCGTCACCGCCTCCGCCTCCGCCGCCGCCAAGCCATCCGTGCTCGAGCTCATCGCCCTCGCTGGCCGGGCGCTGCAGGATCGGCTCGCTTGGGTGCAGCCCGAGACCATGTCGGCGTCTCCGACTTCCAGGGCCACCACTACCGCCCCAACGGCGACCTCGCGCTCGCCACCTCCGCCGCACGCCGAGTCCGGGCCCGCCTCCGCGTCTGCAACACCTGCCACCCCATCGGCGACCTCGGCCTCGCCACCTCCGCCGCGCTCCAAGTCCCTGCCCGCATCGGTGTCTGCAACCGAGGCCACCCCTACCACCGCATCGGCGACCTCTGACTCACCACCCCCGGCGGAGGAACGCACGTCCACCTCTTCCCGCGACACCGACGCGTCCAAGGCGAAGCCCGAGCCCTCACCAGCGCCTCCAACCTCCAGGGACACGCCAACCGCCCTATCGGCGACCCCGGGGTCGCCATCTCCACCATCAGCGCACCCGTGCTCCTCCACCCGCGCCGCGCTGCAACTCCCGTCCTCTGCCATCAAGGATGGTCCACCAGTACGTGCCGACTCCCACGACCACCACAGGACAGCTGGGGCACCATCCGCGCCACCGGCGAACCAGATCGATGTCCACCCGCCGCGCCTGACCACCGCGCCCACGTGCAAGCTCGTCTCGTACATAGGGGGCAGTGGCACCGACGCGTCCGATGTCTTCCGTGGCGATGATGGCCGGCTGCTCGTCATCCGCCAGGGCTGTGCCGCCTGCGGGGCCTCCACGGCGTCCGACGAGGCCATCAACGACGAGGATGCACTCGAGTCATCAGAGGACGACTCTGATTCCGACTCCAACGATGGCTGGGATTCCGACGAAGAGGGCTTCTTCTCAGAGGCAATGTCCAAGTTGTGCGAGGGTCTCACCTCTTTCGGTGGTGCTCTGGAGATGATGTTGTGACCGCCGCAATTTTCACACACGAAACTTTGTGCGCAATGCTCTTTGATCTCATTATTCTACATCAGATTCTTTATTAGCCATCTTGGAAGAACTCATATTGGTAGTTTTGGTGTAGTGTTTTCAACTGAAAATCCTTGCATCATGTTGCTGTTCGAAGATTGGTCTCAAAATTTTGCCGATGGACAAAGTTTATTATCCCCAGTTTTGCTGCTGGTCTGTAGTTTGTTACTTTGGTTTTCACTTTGGTTGCCTGTGGAATTTTGCCAAAATTTTGGCCAATAAAAGGTCAAGGCAACCTGTGGAATTTTGCCAAATTTTTGGCCAATAAAAGGTCAAGGATTCTCTTTGCCAGTTTTTTTTTGACTCAGCACGCTTATGTGTGTGTGATTGACATCGTTCTTTTCATTTTCGCTATAATGGATAAAGCCACAAAGATGAAAATAACCAGATTGGCTCTTGAGGCAAACCCAAATTGACAGCCAACACAGAAACAAAAACGCAGCCTTAAGGCAAAATGTTGGAATGCTTGGTGCAATTTGCTGACCATAAGTTATACAATTGTGAATTACGCTGACAACAAACGTAAATATTAAATCCATCTCGATGGGTAAAAGTGAACATCACACCATGGTAGCAATGTAGCTACTTAGCTCTCTATCAACAGAACTATGCAGGCAAAAGGAGCAGAATTAGTAGTTGTCACCAAAAACAATTAATTTGATGGAAAACAAGTAAAACCAGCATGGTCATTAGCATGCATCACCCGTCCATCTCAAAACGCAATTTAGTAACAATGAGGACACCGCAATTTAGCAACGCGTCCCCGGTGTCCCCGTGCACAGTGAGGACACCGCTGCTCCCGGGCATCTTCATGAGATTGTACGCTGGGTGCGTCGCGGCCATGAATTGTGCCAGCGCTGGGTAGCCGAGGATGGCGTTGTAGGGGAGGCCGATGGGGGCAATGTCGAAGTCAACCAGTTCCGTGCGAAAGTTACCGTAGGTGCCGAAGGTCACGGGGAGCCGGATTTGCCCCAAGGAACTGGACGACTTGCCCCCGATGCCTGAGAAGGGCCGCCTGGGTTGCAGCCGCTCCAGGGGTATGCGGAGGAGGTTGAACGTCTCGACCGAAAGCACGCTGAGGCCCGCGCCGCCATCAATGAGGGTTCTGGTGACGGCCACCTGGCAGATGGTGGGGGTGCACAGCATGGGGAGAGCGCCCGATCAGGCCGAGTTGGAGGGGTGGTCCTCCGAGCTGAAGGTCAGGCCGGTCTTGGGCGCTACCCGATCCAGGGGAGCCCCCTGCCGCGTGGAAGCGGCGCTGACCCGGCGGACGAACGGCTTGATGTGGTGACTTGTGGGCGGCGCCTGCGAGCCGCCAGGAGGGCCGCGACGACCAGGGGTGTTGGTGTAGCGTGATGGGGCGGCGCAGGAGAGCCCCCTGCGGCGCGGACGAGCTCAGGGGCGGCCCGGCGCTCCGCGCGGGCTCTTCGAGCGCCAGACATGAGCGTGATGGTCGGAGGAGAACGGAGCGCTGGAAGACGAATTCCGGCGCACCCCTACCTGGCGCGCCAAATGTCGGATTTCGGGTTCCGGCAGACCCTTAAGGTTCGAACACTGGGGTGCGCGCGGATATTACGCCCTCTACCTCTCCGTCTCGCAAAGATCTAAACTACTGAAAGAATAGCACAAGAGACACAAGGTTTATACTAGTTCGGGCCACCGTTGTGGTGTAATACCCTACTCTAGTTTGTGGTGGGTGGATTGCCTCTTGGGCTGATGATGATGAACAATACAAGGAAGAACCGCCTCGCGAGGGTCTGTTCTTGGCTGGGGTGATAAACTGCTAGGAGGAGTTCAGCCACCTCTCTCTCCCTTTAGCCAACCGACCGAACCCCCTGCTTTTGCTATGTGGGTGGTTGGTCCTATTTATAGAGGCCCTGGTCCTCTCCCCAAATATCGAGCGGGAAGGGAGCCAACAATGGCGGGCTAATTTGAAAGGGGACAGCAAGTATCAACTATCCTAACAAAAGCAGTCTTCGCCTGTGCAAAGCTCTGGTGATGACACCGTCTTGGGCTCCACGGTGACCTCCGTCTCGTAGTCCTTCTGGTCCTGGTCTCGTTGCACCGAAACGGCAACCTTTGCCTGATGCCTCGGTACTCCGTGGCTGCGCTTGCCCCCTTTGCACCAAAGAGGAAAGGAGGACGCTGCGCGGGCTGGCACCCGCCTGGCGCCCCGAGTCGTCATGGCTTGCGTCACGGGCACCTCGCGAGGTACCCCACCTTGATCTCTCCGCCTCCTCGCGAGCCAGCCTGACGAGGCCGCGCCTGAGGGTGGTCCGCGTCGTCCGCCCCGCGAGGCTTGGTCCCTCGCGAGGGTCTTGAGTCTTGTGTTGATGAAGATGGGCCATGCTGGGCCCCCCTTCGCACCACGCCGCAGGCCGCAGGCAGGCAAGTCTGGGGACCCCCGTTCCCAGAACGCCGACAGTAGCCCCCGGACTTGGCCGTGACGAGAGGCAAAAGGGTAAGGGCGAAGCGCGCGGGCCCTAACAGCCTGCGGCCTTGGGCGTCGCGCGGCGGCTGATGGGACGTGGGCGTCTCCGCTTCCCCATGTCGCCTTGGTGATCGCGCAAGCTGGACGAGTCCCTGCATGCAAATCGTGTCATGATTACCTATGATCGTGGAGGCCGGTAGTTGGCCTTCGCCGGCTATAAGTACGGAACTGCGCGTGCCCTTCCAGTCCATCCCTCCTTGCTTCTCCTTCTTCATCATGGCCCCGTCGAGGAGGTTCTCTGCCGCCGAGAAGGGGAAGGCTCGCCAGGTCGAGCCCGCCTCTCCCCCACCCAAGCGCGGCCGAGGGCGCCCTCGCAAGCATCCTGTGGCCACCACGGTGGCTCCCCGCGGCCGTGGAGGCGATCTTCGGCTCGACGATGGGCGGATTGCTGAGTCCGGGGTGCGCGCTCCGGCTGCGCGTCCCCCCAGGCCCCGCATTTGTGCTGCTGAAGTGCTGCCGGAGTTCGTCATGTGGTCGGCGGAGCCGGCTAGCACCCGGCTCCCGCTTCCTCGCTTCCTCCTTGTCGAGCTCCCGGCCGGTGCCCCGGGCGGCCTCTGGCTCCAGGCCGACGGCTGCTGCAGCCGGGCCTCGTGGGTCTCCCTGGAGGTCTCCGCGGCCAGGAACCTGTCCCTGGCCCGCGGTTGGCAGACGTTTGCCCGTGCGCGTGGCCTGAGCCGTCGGTGCACCCTGCACTTCAAGTTCGACGGCGACGCCACCCTCTACGTGAGGGTGTTTTGGGAGGATGGTCGCCGCGTAGGGTGTTGCCCCGAGGGTGATGACGGCGGCTGGGAGCCCAGCTTCGGTGACGACGGAGGGAGCAGCGCCCGCACGGCTGGTGGCGTTCGGGGTTCCTCGAGCTTCTCCGGTTCTTCTTCAGGCGGCAACTCCTCCAGCGGCGGCCGCGATCAGCCTCCACGCCGTCGTACCTGTTTGGGAGGTGGCAACATGTCCGCACGCCGCCGCGCCCTGGTGAAGCGCGAGAGGGAGTCCGCCTGAGCTCCGGAGGCAGCTCGGGCCTTCCCCGCGGGCCGGTGTGAGGCGAGCCGCGCCAGATTTGTTCTTCCTTTTCCCTTTTTTCCTGCGTAACAAAGACAATAGTGTGGAGCCCCGCGGGGGCGCGTTTGGGTTATTGCTTGTTGATCATTGTTTTGCTTCCGTTACCGCTCCTTCCGGCTATGTGCCCGAGCGTGGATAGTTTCCGTCCCCGGCCGCGAGGGGGGCGACCAACCCAGGCCCTCCGTTTGTGTCGCGGTGCCCGTGGGGCACGGACTGGAGGGGTGCTCCTGTAAGGGGCCCGGGTCACGAACCCTTTGGATGACTAGGATAGGAACGCTCGCGAGGGCGCTCAACTACCACCCCCCCTCGCGAGGCCTTGCGCAAAAGAAATCGAGGCAGGAGAGTGAAAAGCCGAAGAATCACAAGCCAAAGATGGCAACAACTTCAATAAAACTTCAAATGCGAACAAACAAGCCAACTACGGAAAGCAAATGAAAAAGCCGCGTCCGGCACCTAATCTAGTCTTCAACGTCTTCTCACCAGCGTGGAGCTAAGTGCTGCCACTAGGCGTGGGAGGGAGCCCCAGGGCCTGAGGCCGGCGCTCCTGAGACTCCGGGGCGTGTACAGCCCCACTCATTATTACGTGAGAGTGTCACGGGCGGCGAGCTTCATAGGTGTTGGCCTTCTTCACAGGCTCCGGGCCTTTCTTCTTAGGGGAAATGAGCTTCACAGGCATTCGCCTTCTTCACAGGCTCTGGGCCTTTTCCAAAACGCGATAGCTTCACGGGCACTCGCCCTGCTTCACAGGCTCCGGGCCTTTTCCAAAAAGCGATAGCTTCACGGGCTCTCGCCCTGCTTCACAGGCTCTGGGCCTTTTCCAAAAAGGATGATCTTCATAGGCACTCACCTTGCTTCACAGGCTCTGGGCCTTTTCCAAAAAGGATGATCTTCACAGGCACTCGCCTTGCTTCACAGGCTCTGGGCCTTTTCCAAAAAGGATGATCTTCATAGGCACTCGCCTTACTTCATAGGCTCTGGGCCTATGGGTAGAACCTCCGGATGTGCTGGATGTTCCATGCATTCTGGACTGGCACTCCCTCCTGAGTCTCCAAGCGCGCAGAGCCGGGCCTGGAAACATGAACAACCTTGAACGGGCCCTCCCACATGGGAGAGAGCTTGTGCAGTCCCTCCCTAGAGAGAACCCGCCTGAGCACGAGGTCTCCTACCTCGAGAGTCCTGTGACGGATGTTGCGGCAGTGATATCGCCGTAGCGCTTGCTGGTACCTCGCCGCTCGCAGGGTGGCTTCTCGGCGACGTTCCTCCCCCAGCACGAGGTCCATCCCCCGCATGGCGTCCTGCTGCGCTTCGTCGAACGCCGGGACCCGCGCGGAGCGACGTCTGACCTCATGAGGGAGGACCGCTTCCACTCCGTAGACCAGGAAGAACGGGGTCTCTCCAGTCGGTTTGGTCGCGGTGGTGTGGATGGACCACAACACCGACTGAAGCTCGTCGTACCAACCTCTGCCGCAAGCCTCCAGCTTCTTCTTGAATGTCCTGGTCTTGAGGCCCCTCAGGACCTCCGCGTTGGCTCGCTCGGCCTGGCCATTGCTCCGGGGGTGCACCACTGAGGCGTAGCATATCTGCGTTCCAAGGTTAGCACAATATGTTTTGAAGAGGTTACTGGTGAACTGTGAACCGTTGTCCGTGATGATGCGATTCAGCACCCCGAACCGGCTCACGATGCCCTTGATGAACTTGATCGCGGAGCCCGCGGGAATGGTGCGGACAGCCTCTACTTCAGCCCACTTGGTGAATTTCTCCACAGCAACGTAGAGGTAGCGGTAGCCCCCTGGCGCCCGAGGAAACGGGCCCAAGATGTCCAGCCCCCAGACTGCAAATGGCCACGAAAGGGGGATTGTCTGCAAGCCTCCTGCTGGCTGGTGGATCTGCTTGGCATGGAACTGGCAGGCTTCACAAGTTTTCACAAGTTCCACGGCGTCGTTGAGCGCGGTGGGCCAATAGAACCCACTGCGGAACGCCTTGCCAACGAGGGTCCGCGATGATGAATGATGTCCGCAGTCCCCGCCGTGTATATCTTCCAGCAGTTCCTTCCCTTGCTCCCTGGAGATGCAGCGCAAGGATACACCATTTGGTCGCTTCCGGTAGAGCTCTCCGTCTTTGATGCAGTATGCCGTGGCCTGGCGTGCCACTCGCTCCGCTTCCTCCTCCTTCACCGGCAAGGTCCCTTGCGCCAAGTAGCTCCGGAGCTCCGTGATCCAACATCCCTCCTGAGGCTGCATCATCAGGAACAGGCGCACTCCTGAGGCCGGACCACAGGTCGGAGCCCCTGAGGCAGGTGGCTGGGGGAGCTCCTCCCGGGGCTGAGTCGTGTTTGATAACGTCGGCATAGCTGAGGGCTTGAATAGCGGTTCCTCAAAATGCTAGGCTCCTGGGGTAACCGCCTGGACGCACGCTTGGCGATGTCGTCGGCCTCCTGATTGGTGCCACGGGGCACATGCTGCAACTCCAACCCCCAAAATTGCTTCTCCATCTTGCGGACTTCCGCAAGGTATGCTTTCATGTGCTCATCCTTCGGCTCGTACACCTTGTTGGAGAAATTGACAAGGAGCTGCGAATCGCCCTTGATGGTGAGGCGTTTCACTCCCAGGGCAGCCGCTGCTTTTAAGCCTGCTATTAAACCTTCGTACTCTGCTATGTTGTTGGAGACCTTTTCGCCTTGCTGGAAGCATAGCTGCATGGCGTAATAGAGCTTGTCCCGCGTGGGCGATATAAGCACCACCCCAGCCCCTGCGCCATGCCTGGAGAATGCCCCATCGAAGTACATGATCCAGCCTTCTGGCGCCTCGCTTCCCGGAGATAGGGACCGATCCTCATCGGCCTTGAGGCCTGGCGCCTCCGTCCACTCTGCCACAAAATCTGCCAACGCTGCTCCCTTGACGACCCTTGTCGTGCTGAATTCGAGCTGAAATGCTTGCAGTTCTATGTTCCACTCAGCGACCCGTCCAGCTGAATTAGGGCTCCTGAGCACTCTCTCCAGGGGGTATGATGAGACGACCTTGATGGGGTGACCCTGAAAATAGTGCCGCAGCTTGCGCAAAGCCACCAGTAGCGCGATGAGGAGTTTCTGAGGCATGGGGTACCGCGCCCTTGCGTCCCACAGCATTGTGCTGACGAAGTACACTGGGTGCTCGACGAGGTGGAGCGCGTCAGTGCCGGTGGTTCCTTCCGGAGACCGCGGCGCCTCTTGAGGCAATGAGACCTCCTAAGGCTGGCCACCTGGAAGGGGAGCCTCTTCTTCCTCTGGTGCGCCCCTCTGCGGCGGCTGATCCTCCTCAGCCTCGGTGGTGGTTTCTGTAGGCCTTCCTTGTCCCTGTTCTACCTTGTCCCGAGTTGCTGCTGTGGTTTTGATTCGACGCTCCTCTCTGACTGCCACCAAGGCTGCGCTGGCAGAGTATGGAGTGGCGGCGAGGTAAAGCACCAGGGGCTCCTAAGGGCGCGGAGCCACCATGACCGGTGGGCTGGTCAGGTATCTCTTGAGATCTTGGAATGCCTTGTCGGCCTCTTCAGTCCACTCGAAGGGCCCCTTCTTCTTCATTACCTGGAAGAAGGGCAGGGCTCGTTCTCCCAGCTTGGAGATGAAGCGCCCTAGTGCGGTCACGCGCCCCGTGAGCTTCTGCATTTCTCTGAGGGTCTTTGGTGGGCTCATGTCTTCCACCGCCTTGACCTTCTCCGGGTTACCTTCGATGCCTCGGTGGGACACGAGGAAACCCAAGAGCTTACCCGAGGGGACTCCGAACACACACTTCTCTGGGTTGAGCCGTAGGTTCACTACGTTGAGGCTCGCGAAGGTTTCCTCCAAGTCCTGTATCAAGGTCCCGGCCTCCCGAGACTTTACCACAATGTCATCGACGTAAGCTTCAACATTCTTCTCGAGCTGCGGGCCCAAGGTGATGTGCATCAACCGTTGAAAGGTCGCCCCTGCATTACGCAGCCCGAATGGCATGCACGTGTAGCAGTATACCCCACACGGGGTCAGGAAGGCCGTCTTCTCGACGTCTTCTACCGCCATCTTGATCTGGTGATACCCGGAGAAGGCATCTAGGAAGCATTGCAGGTCGCATTCTGCAGTGGAATCGACGATCTGATCGATGCGGGGGAGCGGGAACGGATCTTGTGGGCATGCTTTGTTGAGGTTGGTGAAGTCGACACACATGCGCTCCTTCCCTCCCTTCTTTGGCACAACGACAGGGTTGGCCAACCAATCTGGGTATCGGACCTGGCGGATGACCCCCGCGGCCTCTAATTTGCGGGTCTCTTGGACGATGAAGGCCTGCTTTTCTGTGGACTGCCGCCTGGCCTTCTGCTTCACAGGGCGCACGTTGGGGCACACGTTGAGGTGATGCTCGATTACACTCCTGGGGATCCCTGCTAACTGGTCTGTCTCCCAAGAGAATACCTTCTTGTTTGCGCACAGAAACCCGACCAGGGCCTCCTCCTGCTCGGGTTTGAGGTGAGCGCCTATGGTGAAAGTGGCATTGGTGGACCCGTCCTCATCGACGGGTATCTGCTTGGTTTCTGCCTTGTCTTGGGTGAACAACTGCTTCTTCTTGGCGGGTGCAGCCTCCTTGGGCCCAGGGGTCTCCAAGTCGGCCGGCTATGCCGACACCGCCGTCTTGAAGGCAAGCTTGAGCGCCCGCAGCGCGTCCCCGGTGTCCCCGTGCACAGTGAGGACACCGCTGCTCCCGGCATCTTCATGAGATTGTACGCTGGGTGCGTCGCGGCCATGAATTGTGCCAGCGCTGGGTAGCTGAAGATGGTGTTGTAGGGGAGGCCGATGGGGGCAATGTCGAAGTCAACCAGTTCCGTGTGGAAGTTGCCGTAGGTGCCGAAGGTCACGGGGAGCCGGATCTGCCCCAAGGAACTGGATGACTTGCCCCCGGCGCCTGAGAAGGGCCGCCTGGGTTGCAGCCGCTCCAGGGGTATGCGGAGGAGGTTGAACGTCTCGACCAAAAGCACGCTGAGGCCCGCGCCGCCATCAACGAGGGTTCTGGTGACGGCCACCTGGCAGATGGTGGGGGTGCACAGCATGGGGAGAGCGCCTGAGCAGGCCGAGTTGGAGGGGTGGTCCTCCGAGCTGAAGGTCAGGCCGGTCGGCGCTACCCGATCCAGGGGAGCCCCCTGCCGCGTGGAAGCGGCGCTGACCCGGAGGACGAACGACTTGATGTGGTGACTTGTGGGTGGCGCCTGCGAGCCGCCCAGGAGGGCCGCGATGACCAGGGGTGTTAGTGTAGCGTGATGGGGTGGCGCAGGAGAGCCCCCTGTGGCGTGGATGAACTCGGGGGCGGCCTGGCGCTCCGCGCGGGCTCGTCGAGCGCCAGACATGAGCGTGATGGTCGGAGGAGAACGGAGCGGTGGAAGACGAATTCCGGCGCAGCCCTACCTGCCACGCTAAATGTCGGATTTCGGGTTCCGGCAGACCCTTAAGGTTCGAACACTGGGGTGCACGCGGATATTACACCCTCTACCTCTCCGTCTCACAAAGATCTAAACTACTGAAAGAATAGCACAAGAGACACAAGGTTTATACTAGTTCGGGCCACCGTTGTGGTGTAATACCCTACTCTAGTTTGTGGTGGGTGGATTGCCTCTTGGGCTGATGATGATGAACAATACAAGGAAGAACCGCCTCGCGAGGGTCTGTTCTTGGCTGGGGTGATGAACTGCTGGGAGGAGTTCAGCCACCTCTCTCTCTCTCTCTCCCTTTAGCCAACCGACCGAACCCCCTGCTTTTGCTATGTGGGTGGCTGGTCCTATTTATAGAGGCCCTGGTCCTCTCCTCAAATATCGAGCGGGAAGGGAGCCAACAATGGCGGGCTAATTTGAAAGGGGACAGCAAGTATCAACTATCCTGACAAAAGCAGTCTTTGCCTGTGCAAAGCTCTGGTGATGACACCGTCTTGGGCTCCACGGTGACCTCCGTCTCGTAGTCCTTCTGGTCCTGGTCTCGTTGCACTGAAACGGCAACCTTTTCCTAATGCCTCGGTACTCCGCGGCTGCGCTTGCCCCCTTTGCACCAAAGAGGAAAGGAGGATGCTGCGCGGGCTGACACCCGCTTGGCGCCCCGAGTCATCATGGCTTGCGTCACGGGCACCTTGCGAGGTACCCCGCCTTGATCTCTCCGCCTCCTCGCGAGCTAGCCTGACGAGGCCGCGCCTGAGGGTGGTCCGCGTTGTCCGCCCCGCGAGGCTTGGCCCCTCGCGAGGGTCTTGAGTCTTGTGTTGATGAAGATGGGCCGTGCTGGGCCCCCCTTCGCGCCACGCCGCAGGCCGCAGGCAGGCAAGCCTGGGGACCCCCGTTCCCAGAACGCCGACAGCGGCAACCAGGCGGAGTGCGGAGGCGCCATGGCGGGCAAGATTGCCAACGTCCAATGGTTCGAGGGCTCCTTCGTAGAGACCCTAAAGGGGGTGGCAAGCCGGGTGGTTTTACATCACCGAGCCACGCGATCCGAACTGGATCGCACCCCCCGAGTTCCGATCCGGACCCCCCACGCGGCTCATGTCCTGGAAAGAGACGGGCCTATCGTGGGGTAACGAGAAAGAGGTGACCGGACTGAAGACATGCATCCAGTCCCTGGTAAAGAAGTCAATCAGGCTTGTAAATGTAGTCCAGGTCATGCTCGTTCGCTGAATCCTCCCGTGTCAACAACGGGACTTTACTCTGTGGGAGTTCGACCCGGCACAGCACCGAACCCTTAACAGGCTCTTCGACACGATGTATAAAGACGTCTGGAAGGTGCTAATCAAAGGTGCCGGGGCTCCCGCATCCGCTTCCGAGGACCGCGGATGCAGCTCGCAGCGTCATGCTAGCGAGGTAAGCCATTTTCGCCTTTTACAGGATGTTCAGCTTTTTTCATAGTTTAACTCTATGCGGGACCTAAACTCCCTCACCTTTGACAGGCTTGGCGGGCGGTATCCGGACCGATTAACTGTCCGGCTCCGCTGCCCGAAGACCCAGCCCCAGCTCTACTAGTGAAGCTGCTGGCTCCGGCGCCTTATGTGGTGCCGGAAAAGAAGGCCAAGAAGAAGAAGACCACGGGGACTCGAAAGAGTACCCGCAACATGGTGTTGTCGGACTCGTCATCCGACGAGTCCGAGACGCCCTCCTCCCGTGAAAACAAGGAGGAGGAAGAAGAAAGCTCTCCCCCCCAGCAGGGGGAGGAAAGAAAAGGAAGGCCACCCCAAGGGGGAAGGCCGAGGGGTCCAAGAAGAGGAAAACCCCTCCGCCGGACTATGCTCCCGACGCCGACGAGGACGAAGAGGAGTGGCCAGACAGAGCCAGGTGTTCAGCGAAATCGTAAGTGTTCGGATACCAGAGTAACTCATGATATTTCTTTTGTTGCACAGCTTTCTCTAATGTCGAATGTAATCATGCAGCCCGCCCCGGGCCGAACTCAACGAGTCGTCGAGCGGCTCCCTGGATTCTTCGGACGTGAACTCAGTTCCGCCCGCTGTCTCCTCCCGCACTATGGATGACACCAAAGTGGCGTCACAACGAGCTCCGGGGCAGGAGGAGGTGGTCCTGGAGGAGCCACAAGGCGACCTCCCGGACTCTAGGAGTAAAGGGGACAAGATCCCCCAGGGCTCCAAGTCTGGCTTTGAGCCGGACACCGTGCCGGAATCTTCAACGATTCCGGACCGCGGCAGGCGAACTCCTTTAAGGAGGAGCAAGTCTTCTGAGCCGGCAGCCTCCGTCCAACCGGAGGTGCCGGACAATCTGCTCGAGGTGCTTGAAGGCGCCTCCATCGATGAGGAACACCGTACTGTTATGAGTACGGTGATCCAGAAGGTTTAGTCCGCCAAGAGCGGACTGAGTGAAGCTTGCGCTAGCCTCCTAACAGGCTTCGGGGTAAGTAAAAAATATGTAAAAATATTACCGCATAGACAGTAGCCCCTGATGCTCTGTTTGGCGTTCGGAAAGAAAAGCCGAATAGAGGATCTAGTAAATTTCGCAGGAGTCTAACAAAAAAGAGTCAATATGCGTATGCAGGCTTCACTGCTGTCCACCGCCGCACTGACTGCGGAGGTGGGTGTCCTGAAGCAGGACCTCGAGCGGACCGAGCAAGAGCTCGGCCTTGCCAAGCGGCAGCTCGAGGAGAAAGAAGGTAAGAAATACCTTACTGAAAAGGGTGCCTATAGAGAGGCGTGATTGCAAAAAATAACAGGATTGTACTACTTATTGGAGGGGCCACGACTGAGGTGGCGACCCTCAAGTAGGCGCTATCTGAGGCCGAAAAGAAAACGGCCGCAGAGCGCACTGAGCGAGAGAAACTTGGGGCTCAGGTCGGCGAGGTGCAGCAAGAGCTTCATGCTCTCATGAAAAAACATGAGAGTTTGGAGCTTGAGTCAAAGACCCAAGCGTCCGAGCTCGCGACGGCCCTTGAGACTGCCAAGTATGCCAAGGCCGAAGCCCAAAAGGCCCTCCAAGAGTTGGAGGAGGTGAAAAAGATAGCAGCGGGTAAGGCATTCTTTATGCAAAGTAGAAATATAAAAGTAAACTACTTGTTACTTACCCAAATCCGGAGCTTTCCAGGGGCATTCGCAGATCTTCCCCGCAGCATATCCGCCGCCGCCGCATTCTACCGAGCTGAAGAAGGCAGCTCGACGGAGAAGGTGTTCTGGTCTTAGTATGCTGAGGCCGGACACCCTGTGCCCTTGAGCGACCAGCTGAAACAACTGGTCGAGCTCCACAAGGCGGCCGAACAGGCCATGAAGGGCTTCATAGTTCGGCTGTGGCCCGGAGAGGCCTTGCCTGGGAGCTACTTTGGGCTGGTGCGGCGGCTGGTGGAGGCCTGTCCAAGGCTCGAGGTCATCAAGCGGTCCGTCTGCATCAAAGGAGCCCATAGGGCCCTTGCCCGTGCGAAGGTGCATTGGGGTAAGCTGGACGGTGAGAAGCTTGTGAGGGACGGGCCGCCGCCGGGGAAGGAGCATCGCAAGCCCGAGAACTATTACAAGGATGTTCTTGTGGGTGCCCGCCTTGTGGCGGATGAATGTACCAAGGATGTAATTTTTGAATGAACTCGCTCGATTTTATCCTGTGCGCTGAAAACTTGTTCATATGCGCTAAGCAATGCTTATTGAATTTAAAATTTTATTTTCTGTGCGGCCGTTTATCAAAAATTGAGAGATGGCCATTCGTCGGCTTCTGCCCCCATGCCACTAGTGCTGGGGTGTTCGGTGATAAACCTGTGCGCTCTTTTTCCCATGTTTGGGTCCTTCGAGGGAGGCGCTCAGCATGACGAACCAGGCAACCGGACTATAATGCTTGAACACTCTCACTTAGCCATAGAACTTTATAATTTTAAATTTCGGCGAAGCCCCTAGTTCGGAAGACCGAGTTCAGGGCGCTATCCACGCCTTGGCTGGGGTCATCCAGCTCCTCGCTCAATGCGGCATAAGTCTTTAGGGACTCAAAAAACCTCTCGAACAGCGACCGGTCTCTCGCCTCATCATGACAGTCAGTTTTAGCTTTCTCCACTGAGGTGCTTAACCCAGCTCAACCGGGGCACAATCGCAGTGGTTCTCCTAGTGCTACCTTAGCCGATAGAGCAGAACGTAAGGCACCAAATCATAGGAGCCGGGAAAACCCAACTATTGACCCAAATCATGATTCGGAGCCGATGCATATAATGCTATAAGTTCGGGGGTGCCGCACTTGTGAAAGTGTACGGACTTCTCACACCATAATAAAGGGTACTGAAGCCCCTGGCGTACTTGCCGTACCACAGTGTACGGGTGCAACATGTCGTTAATGAACATATATATAAAACAGATTATAATGCAAAAAATAGACAAAAAGCTATGCATTGTTTATAGAGAGGCTATCTATCAAAGCCGAACGATACAAATAGTGCGGTAAGCAAAAGATATTGGACTTATTCAGTATGTCCTGACCAGGGGCAGGCCGTGGAATTATATTTAAAACAGGTATACCGCTCGTAACAGAGACCACCTGGGAGTTCCATAATGCGGCATGGCTTGTCTGCCTCCCTGGATCTTGCATCGTTTGTGCGGCAGTTGAATTGCCGAACAGGTCGTCCGAAGTATGGAGTCTTGAAAGTAAGAAAAATAAAAAAAAAGAATCCGGCAGCCCCTGGTACGTTTTAAGCCGTATTTTTGGGCGTGCCGTTATTGTGCCCCTTCCCCTGTGCCCATGGTATTTCAAGGGCGTAGTTATGTACGCGAGGTACTGGTTTCGCTATGTCGCGAGAGCTGGGGTTGGGGTCGCATTGCTACGCTTGCTCAGAGTGTGTCAGGCGGTCCTGCTATAGGTTACTCCAGGCACGCTTGGCATTGTCTGGCTTTTTAATGGCCGGACTGGAGAATTGCCTGAGAAGGCTACTTTGTACCTCCGCCACGAGAGCCGCCGTATGCTCCTCCGTACAGAGGGAGCATTCGGTGTTTCCGTTGACTGTAATTACTCCTCGAGGGCCTGGCATCTTGAGCTTGAGATATGCGTAGTGCGGCACCGCATTGAACTTTGCGAATGCGGTTCGTCCAAGCAGGGCGTGATAGCCACTGCGAAACGGGACTATATCGAAGATTAACTCTTCGCTTCGGAAATTGTCCGGGGATCCAAAGACCACGTCAAGTGTTACTGAGCCTGTACAGTTGGCTTCTACACCTGGTATGACGCCTTTAAAGGTCGTTCTTGTGGGCTTAATCCTTGAGGGATCTATGCCCATTTTCCGCACTGTATCCTGATAAAGCAGGTTCAGGCTACTGCTGCCGTCCATGAGGACTCTTGTGAGATGAAATCCGTCGATGATTGGGTCGAGAACCAGTGCCGCGAAGCCGCCATGACGGATGCTAGTGGGATGGTCCCTTCGATCAAAAGTGATCGGGCAGGAGGACCATGGGTTGAACTTTGGGGCGACAGGCTCTATCGTGTATATGTCCCGTAGCGCACGCTTCCGTTCCCGCTTGGGAATGTGGGTTGCGTATATCATGTTCACCGTCCGCACTTGTGGGGGAAAGCCCTTCTGTCCATTGTTGTTCGGAGGCTTGGGCTCCTCGTCGTCGCTGTGTAGCCCCTTGTCTCTGTTTTCGGCCCTTAACTTGCCTGCCTGCCTGAACGCCCAACAATCCTTGTTAGTGTGATTGGCTGGCCTTTCGGGGGAGCCATGTATCTGGCACAAGCGATCGAGTATTTGGTCCAAACTGGACGGGCCCTGAGTATTCTTTTTGAATGGCTTTTTCCGCTGACCGGACTTATAGCCTTTGAATCCGGCATTGACTGCCGTGTCTTCATTGCTGTCGCTGTTGACGTGGCATTTTTGCTTATTCCGACGTGTCCTGCCACTTTTGTCCTTGGTATCCGAATTACCAGGGTTCTTTGATAAGTTGTTACTGCGAGCTAGCCAGCTATCTTCTCCTGCGCAAAAGTGAGTCATGAGTGTCGTGAGGGCTGCCATGGATTTCGGCTTTTCCTGTCCCAGGTGCCGGGCAAGCCACTCGTCGCGGATGTTATGCTTGAAGGCTGCTAGGGCCTCTGCGTCCGGACAGTCGACTATCTGGTTTTTCTTTGTTAGTAACCATGTCCAGAATTGCCTGGCTGATTCCTCTGGCTGCTGAATTATGTGGCTTAGGTCATCAGCGTCCGGTGGTCGCACATAAGTGCCCTGGAAGTTGTCGAGGAATGCGGCTTCCAGGTCCTCCCAAGAACCGATTAAGTCTGCTGGAAAGCTGTTAAGCCAATGCCGGGCCGGTCCTTTAAGTTTGAGCAGGAGGTATTTGATGGCGTGTAGATCATCGCCGCGTGCCATGTGGATGTGAAGGAGATAATCCTCGATCCATACCGCCGGGTCTGTTGTGCCATCGTATGATTCGATGCTTACGGTTTTGAAACCCTCTGGGATTTTATGATCCATTACTTCATTCGTGAAGCATAGCGGGTGTGCGGCGCCTCTGTACTGGGCTATATCACGACACAGCTCGGAAGAGCTATGTCTGTTGTGTTCGGCCCGGCCGGATTTGTTGTATCCGGAGTGAAGATCATTGTCATGTGCCGTAGGGCGCCTGCGCGATCTGTAGATCGATCTTGTTTGTCTTGCCTTATCCTCCAGTATGTCTCGCAGGTCAGGCGCATTTTCCCGTGCCTTAGTTGAGCGGCGTTGGGGCATGTCTTGGGTGGAGGGCTGACAGGCCTCTCTATCGCGGCCGCGAGGTGGCCAGTCTGCCATGTCATGCACTGGTGATGTAGGTGCTTCCTCTTCTGATTGTGGTAGCAGCCTGCGCTTCGGGTAACTCTTGGAGGGGCGTTCAAGTTCATACTCTTCGGCCGCAAGGTCTTCAGTCCATCTGTCAGCTAGCAATTCTTGTGCAGCTCTAAGCTATTGCTGCTTTTTCTTGAGGCTGCTTGCCGTGGCTAAAAGCCTGCGTTTAAAACGCGCCTGTTCGGCGGGGTCTAATGGTATGACGAATTCGTCGTCATCGAGGCTTGCCTTGTCTTCGGAGGGAGGCGTATAGTTATCATCCTCAACCTCTCGGTCTGCCGCTCTCTCATGAGGGCTGGCTTCTCCATCTTCCTGTGCCGAATTCTGCTGAGGTGGGTGTTCTTCGGCGCTATCCGGGGTAGTATTATCTCCCGTGCCGGAATCACCGTGTTTGCTTTGGCGGGATTTAGAGCGGCGCCGCTGACGCCGGCGCTTTGGCTGTTTCTTGGGGGCGTCATCCCCCACTGTTCCATCGCCATCTCTATCTTTTGGAGTATCCACCATATATATGTCATATGACGAGGTGGCCTTCCAGCGCCCTACAGGTGCTGGTTCTTGTTCGTCTCCTGCATCGTCGTCCATGCCATCGATGTCTTCGGAGTCGAAGTCCAGTGTGTCGGTTAAGTCGTCGACAGTGGCTACGAAGTGGCTGGTGGGTGGGCTTTGAATTTCTTCATCGTCCGTATTCCACCCTCGCTGACTGTAGTCCGGCCAGGGCTCTCCTGATAAAGAGAGAGACTTTAGATAATTCAGGATGTCATCGAAGGGCGAGTGCTGAAAGATGTCTGCGGCGGTGAACTCCATGATCGGTGCCCGATTGGATTCGATCGGCAGGGGCGCGGGGGGCTCAGAGCTCGGAGAGGAATCTGGCTCCTCGGAGTCACGGGCCATGCGGAGTGCGGGGCTGGAGTTCGGCTCAATCGCCTCTGAGATCACAGCCCCTGAGGCAGCGTCTAACCGCTGATCCTCGATCAGTGTAGTGGGCTCCGAATCAATGGTCGGAACCGACGCGTGTGCGGCCTCCAAGGCGCTGTTCGGTGGCAGAGCTATATCATGCCCACCGAGACAGTGCGGCACGCTTGGCTGTGGCTCGAATCCGTCGAAGATCAAGTCCCCGCGGATGTCAGCCGTGTAGTTTAGGCTTCCAAACCTGACCTGATGGCCAGGGGCGTAGCTTTCGATCTGCTCAAGGTGGCCATGCGAATTGGCCCGTAGTGCGAAGCCACCGAAGACGAAGATCTGTCCGGGGAGAAAAGTCTCACCCTGGACTACATCGTTGTTGATGATCAAAGGAGCCATCGGGCCCAAGGGCGATGACAGAGAGGAACTCTCAACGAGAGCACCAATGTCGGTGTCAAAACCGGCGGATCTCGGGTATGGGGTCCCGAACTATGCGTCTAGGCCGGATGGTAACAGGAGACAGGGGACACTTTGTTTTACCCAGGTTCGGGCCTTCTTGATGGAGGTAAAACCCTACTCCTGCTTGATTAATATTGATGATATGGGTAGTACAAGAGTAGATCTACCACGAGATCAAGGAGGCTAAACCCTAGAAGCTAGCCTATGGTATGATTGTTGTGTATGGAGTTGATTCTCTTCTACGGACTACAACCCTCCGGTTTATATAGACACCGGATAGGGTTAGGGTTACACAGAGTCGGTTACAATGGTAGGAGATCCTGAATATCGCATCGCCAAGCTTGCCTTCCATGCCAAGGAAAGTCCCATCCAGACACGGGACGAAGTCTTCAATCTTGTATCTTCATAGTCCAGGAGTCCGGCTGAAGGTATAGTCCGGCTACCCGAACACCCCCTAATCCAGGACTCCTTCAGACTTCTACCTGTGTTATCCTGCAATTCTCACAAGCACATTAGTCCCTCAACCAGGTTTGTCGTCAATACTCCAAAACCAACTAGGGGTGGCACTAGATGCACTTACAAGGCCCACAACACAGTTGGGCCGTTTACAATATGATCTGACTTTCGGCCTCTTAGCGGCCCATGCTCTTCAAGGTCCAATACAAGCCCGCTGGCCCTTTCGGCCTGCTAAAGGCCTACAGTATAGTTGGGCCATATGTAGCCCAAACTTAGTAACGACCTGTTAATGGTCCGTGAAATAAATTGGGGCCACCTATTGCCCGCTTCGATGTCGGCCTATTAATGACCCGGGAGGTAAGAGGGCCGACCATTAACTTTCGGCCTAGTAACGACCCATTAACTTAATGGGCCCACTAAAGTTCGTTCATGTCTTTAGGCCAAATTAGATAATTTGAGCCCATTACGACGAGCAAAGGTACGGCATACACGTTGCACATCCAGAATATATTACAGGAAATTACATCCACTGGGCAATCAAAGATTGATGCCAGTGCAAATAAATGAGCAGAACCTAACCATCTACAATGTCACAATCTGCAACTCAGCATAGATGATGCCCATAAGCATGTGGGAAAGTTCTTGCTGCTTTGCCACACTGTCTCTGAAAACATTGATCAGTTGTTGTGTTGCACGACTCTGCACCTCTGATTCATCCACCATTTCCATCATTGCTTCAGCCATTAATTGGTTCACAAACATACATTTATTCCGTTGCATTCGAGACAGAGGATACTAAACAGATTCAGATGGCGATTTTGGCAGGCTTGTATTATTGATAGTGGAGAGTGTCTTGACCACTGCATCATAAGATAAATTAGGACGGGAACCAAACAGATTAATCATGAGTTATTGCCATATTACCCAGCCTAGATTTACGGGAAATAAACAATGGGGTTGCCTTGCTATTTTCAGAGTTTGTCTTCTTACCTTCAGTAGCCTGCAGAAAATTAACACACTAGCATTGCTATCATTGGCCAAGTCAGATAATAGGAAAGCAACATTGACACAACGAACGTTTGGGCAACTAGCCTACACCAAATTAACACAATATGGCACAGCTATCATCAGCCAGGTAAGGTAATACGAAAGCAACATTGACACAATGAATGAATGGGAAACCAGAGAAGCACTACAATTCAGAAATGTGTGTGATATGAGATAGCACATTCATGCAGCTCAGTACACAAAACTACCAGGCAGTTTTCCTTACAAAAATCAACATTGGCGCCTTTAACATTTTGCTACAACAATTTTAGATCAGATAAAGGTTAGATTCACACCGATCAAAAAAATACATGCTGATGTAAAAATATAGTGATATACAACAGGTACTTACATCAGCACTGGAGCACAGAGAATTCCCGAAAGATATTTTCCTCGAATACGATCCCAATGGAGGAAGTCTTGTATCGTTTAACCTTATTTTCTAAAAGAGAGACGGGTAAGAAACATGTAGAAAATATGATCAGAATGCTATAAAATTTGATGATGCGAGGATACGCACACGCTTCTTAGAATGGAGTTGACATTCTTTTGCTGGACTGGAGCGGACTATTTCTTTGGCCACTGGAATCTGCTTATTATCAGTGGGAGTTGGGTTTCTCTGTGGTGGAGCAGTATCTATGAAAAATGGAGTTGGTTTATTATCTCCTGGCGTTTGGATCTTTTGCAAAGACTTGGTTTGTAACCCTTCAGATTCTAACATAGCCATCTTCCCCTTGCATGCCTTATATAGAAGAATGGTGATTCAGTTATAAAACATGCTACAACAGAGATGGAATAGGTACTGAAGAATAGAAAGGCATGACATATTGACATGTATTCACTCCATCCGGAAATAAATGGATGGGTCTAGGCGTATTTCAGTTCTAGATACATCCAGTTTTATCCATTTCTGCGACATTTAATCCGGACGGAGGGAGTATGATGTAAGAGCTAGGGATACGACAAGACAACACAGTAAAAAAACACTGAAAACCCCACTGCAGAACCAAAGTATTCAGACCCACTGATATGAGATAGTACACTCATGCAACTCAGGATGCAAAACTACCAGGCAGTTTTCCTTGCAAAAATCAACATTGTGGCCTTTAATCATACATTTTGCTACAACTAAATTTAGATCCGATAAAGGTTGGATTCACGCCGATTAACAAAATACATGCTGATGTAAAAATATAGTGATATACAACAGGTACTTACATCTACATTGGAGCACAGAGAATTCATGCAAGAATCTTTCCTCATAAACGATACCATTGCAGAAAATCTTCTATCTGTTAAGCTTATTTTCTAAAAGAGAGATGGGTAAGAAACATGTAGAAAATATGACCACCATGCTATAAAATTTCATGATGCAAGGATACGCACACGCTTCTTAGAATTGAGTTGACATATTTTTGCTGGACTGGAGCGGACTAGTTCTTTGGCCACTGGAATATTCTTATTATCAGTAAAAGTTGGGTTTCTCTGTGCTGGAGCAGTATCTATAAAAACTGGAGTTGGTTTATTATCTCCTGGCGTTTGGATCTTTTGCAAAGGCCTTGTTTGTAACCCTTCAGGTTCTAACATAGTCGTCTTCCCCTTGCATGCCTTGTATAGAAGAATGGTGCTTTAATTATAAAACATGCGGTGGCAGAGAGATGTAATAGGTACTGAAGAATAGAAAGGCATGACATATTGACATGTATTCCCTCCATCCTGAAAAAAATGGATGGGTCTAGAAGTATTTCAGTTCTAGATACATCCTTTTTTATCCATTTCGGCAACATGTAATCCGGACAGAGGGAGTATGGTGTAAGAGCTAGGGATACGACAGGACAACACAGCAAAAAAACACTAGTTGAATGTAAAACTGCATGCTAGCGGAATACGTACAGAAATAACTAAGGCAACATACACGTGTATGATTGGGAAAATAAGATGGCATTGCAACAGAGCACTAGAACAACACTTCAATGTAAAAAACATGGTATGGTGGACAGATGAAGTACATACTGATGAATAACAATGCATAAGATATTCAGAAGCATGATGTCCAAATTAAGCAGATGGCATTGCGATAGAGTAGAATGACAGTACTTGAATTTGAAAACATGTTATCATGAATGGAATAGGTACTGAAAAACAGGTAGGCATAACATATTTACATGCATGATCAGCGTGCTAAGCACATGGCATTGCAACAGAGTAGATACACTCCAGGAAAATATATGCATGTTGTACCCATATCGCAGGCCAAGTTAGAGCAAGGACCTTGTGGGGTGAAGAGGATTCATCATCTTTCTGCAAGTCTTCTGAAGAACCGCCTTTACATGTTCCATCATATTGGGTATCATTGACATGAAGTTTATTGGCCTTTACATTGCTCCGTGAGTTTCTTGTGGATATATCAGTGTGTGCAATTATATCTGACATGCATGGAAGACAACTAGTAGTTAGATTTATGTAATGAGTGCCTGTAGGAGAGGACATAAATAGTAGGACTGGGGGTTAACTAGCAGCAACAGGTCTTGTCGGTGTCAAAACCGGCGGATCTCGGGTAGGGGGTCCAGAACTGTGCGTCTAGGCCGGATGGTAATAGGAGGCAAGGGATACGAAGTTTCACCCAGGTTCGGGCCCTCTTGATGGAGGTAAAACCCTACGTCCTGCTTGATTAATATTGATGATATGGGTAGTACAAGAGTAGATCTACCACGAGATCGGAGAGGCTAAACCCTAGAAGCTAGCCTATGGTATGATTGTTGTTCTGTATGTTGTCCTACGGACTAAAACCCTCCGGTTTATATAGACACCGGAGAGGGTTAGGGTTACACAAAGTCGGTTACAATGGTAGGAGATCTACATGTCCGTATCACCAAGATTGCCTTCCACGCCAAGGAAAGTCCCTTCCGGACACGGGACGAAGTCTTCAATCTTGTATCTTCATAGTCCAGGAGTCCGGCTGAAGGTATAGTTCGGCCATCCGGACACCCCCTAATCTAGGACTCCCTCAGTAGCCCCTAAACCAGGCTTCAATGACGACGAGTCCGGCGCGCAGATTGTCTTCGGCATTGCAAGGCGGGTTCCTCCTCCAAGTACTTCGTAGAAGATTTTGAACACAAAAATAGTGTCCGGCTCTGCAAAATAAGTTTCCACATATTTCCATAGAGAGAATAATATTTACACAAATCTAATCTGCTGACGTATTTCGTAGTGTGACATCACACCACGGCCAAGCCTTTATTCGAATCGTTTTATTGTCCCACCTCGGCGTGTCATGCGAGGCGGTTTCCTTGTCACGTCTTGTTAAAGCAGAGATCGTGTCCCCTTATTCCGGGATTCTCATCAATACGGGCGTGGGTAACCCAACCGCTTCTAGGACTCCTAGACTATAGGTAAGTCCAAACGGCCACGGAGAGGACGCTTGATATTCACCCTCTTTATAAAGGGACAAGGCTTTTATTTTTCCCTCCCGTGCTCAATCGAATCCTTCCCCCACCTCAAGCTCAAACACCCAAAGTTCAGGTCAGGTGCTCCGAACCTTCAATCATGTCCGGATCTAGCCTTCGAGGCCGATGGATGCCTTCCTCCGTCATGGAAGAAGACATCAAAAAGTTGAGGGAGGCCAGATATATGACCGCCGAGGTTTTGCATCGGCTGCCTGCTCGAGGGCAGGCCGTCCCCTCCTCCGAACCCAACGAGAACGTCGTGTTCGTCTCCCAGTTCCTCCAAAGTCTAGGCCTCGCTCTAGATCCATTCGTCAGGGGTTTGATGTTTTATTACGGGCTAGATTTCCATGATCTAGCTCCGGACTCCTTTCTTCATATCATGACATTTATTGTCGTGTGTGAGGCCTTCCTCTGGGTTACCCCTCATTTTGGCCTGTGGCTCAAGACCTTTGAAGTAAAGCCGAAGATGATCGAGGGGCAACATGCAGCGTGTGGAGGTGCCTCAATATGCAAGATTGCGGGAGCTCCATGGCCCAAAGGTTCCATTCCAGAGGTGTCTGAATTGTGGCAACAGGAGTGGTTCTACATCACGGCTCCTAGAAGTGCCAAGTGGGCGGCCGCCCCTGTTTTCCGCTTGGGCCCTCCACCACAACTGATGTCATGGATCAGCAGAGGCCTGAGCTGGGGTCCAGCCAAGGATGTGCCTATACTACAAAGCCGCATTCGAGATCTCTTCAATGGAGATTTTAGTTTGGTTACGGTAATACAAGTTATGTTGGTTCGTCAAGTCCAGCCTTGCAAACGCCGGCCCCTTCTCTTGTGGGAGTTCAATCCCGAGGGACCGCGTGTCATTCAAAATTTCCTCGGCCTGACGCACGAGGAGATGTACAAGTCATTCTTCGGACCTCAGGTAGAGTGTCCGGAAATCACCGAGGACGTGGGCCTGAGCAGTAACCGCGTCGCCGAACAGGTAAGGAATCCTCCGGCCGAACATACTATCTCTCATTTGTTACGAAGTTATTTTTGAGAGTTCGCTTTTTGACCAGGACTTGCTAACAAAGGTGAAGTTGATTCGGTGTTCGGCCCCCCTCCCAGAGGGTTTGGACAATCCGATATTGGAAAAGGTGCTCCAGGTCGCACCTTGCCCGGAGCCCTTGAAGGAAGATACTGGGGAGGATAATACGGGCGGACGCGGGCCCCCAATGCTGCCCATTCTAACCGAGGGAGCGAGCGTCTTCATGAAGGAAGACGACCAGAGGAGGAAAAGGACTGCGCCCGGGGATTCGGAAGCCGAAGCTTCCAAACGGGAGAAGAAGTCTCCCACAGAGGGTCCTACCTTGGGGGGTGCTTTTGCCGCACAAAGTCCGCAGGGGGATCAATTCTCCAGCAAATAGTAAGTGACCCGAAATACTTTAATAGTACATGTATGCCATCTTTTTCTTCTGAGAAAATAACCACCGCATATATCTTTGCAGTTCGGGCCTTAGCCCCTCTCAAATGAGCTCGTCTTCGGGGGATCTTCTTCCAGAGATGATTGAGAGCGAAACGCCTCCTCCGGACTCCTCCGCTCTGGAAGCGGGCGACCCCGAAGTGTCATCATGGAGGGCCTCTCCGAGTCCGGTGAGGCCAGAAGATAATCCCATTGCTCCCCGAAGCTCCCAGTGTCCGGCTCCCGAAGAGAGCAGACAAAAGAGTCCGGCACCGTCTGGTGTGCGATCGGATGTTCTGAAGGAGTTGGTGGGGCGAGCGTCCATCTCAGATGAACACTGTATGCTGATGAATACGCTGATGGAGAGAATCTCGTCCGCCAAAAGCAGATTGCATGAAGCTTTTATGAGTCTACTGACAGGCTTTGAGGTACGTAAAATAATGTATGATAGTCCTGCACATGCTAGGTGTGCCCTGTGTAGATAGTAGCCCCTGAGACTCTGGTTGTCGTCGGAAACGACGATGAACAGAGGATCATATTCCCAGGTAATACCATGCTGCCTCTATGTGCAGGTGATGGAAGCTCCGGTGGCTAGCCGGACTAGCGAGTTTGCCCATTTAAAACGGCAGTTGGATGCGGCAGACGCCGACATCGAGCTTGTTAACAAAAGGCTTGACGAGGCACAGAGTAAGTGTCATTATCTGGTAAACGCCACATAGTAAGAGTAGCATGATGCCAGTATCTTTAATATGTTGTGACTGCAGATGGAGCTGCCACTGTTGAAGCCTTGCGGGCAGAACTTGCCCGAGCCAAGGAACAAGCGAGGTTTGGTAATGTGGCTGCTTTGAAGGCGGCCGAAGAGTTGAAAGCTGAGAAGGCCGCGCATGGCGAGAGCCGAGATAAGATGGCCAAGATGGCCATAGAATTAAAAGCCGCCGCCGACCGTTGCCGGGTTCTTGAAAAGGAAAACCTAGCGAAGGCATCGGACCTGGAGAAGGCCGCTGTGACGAGAAAAGACATCCGCTCTTCTATGAGGGTGAAGGAGGAGCTGCGGGAAGCTGAGGATATTGTAGCTGGGAAATCCTTTATGTTGTGAAGGAAGTTCGGAGATCCACGGTATGCCCCTCTGGATTGGCTATGGAGTTCGGAGGATGTGTATATGGATTTGGCGGCGAGCGCTGCCGATGCGGCCAAGTACTTCCAGGGTCAGACGGACCATGAAGTGGACCAGCTGTTTTGGAAACAATTCCATTCTCCCGAGCATCCACTTTCATTCACTGAACAATTAGCTGAATGGGCCGAACTGAATAAGTTGTCCGGACTCGCCATGAGGTCTGTTGTGGATCAGCTATGGCCGGAAAGGCCAAAACCGAACAACTATTTCAGCTTGGTGCAGCAGTTCCTTGACGTGGTGTCGCGCATTAATGCGATGAAGAGGTCGGCGTGCATAGAGGGCTCACGGATGGCCTTTGCCTATGTTAAAGCATACTGGGCGGAGATGGATGCTACCACTATTGTAGCGCGGGATTCGGCCATAGGCCGAATGGCTGCTGAGCACTACTTTGAAGAAGTTCTTGAGGGTGCTCGTTTGATAGAGACCCAGTGCTCAAAAAAAAATTATGTTTGAGCGATATGTAATCTCATTGTAAGCAAAATGCTTTTATAAATTTTTATAAGGCTATTTTTATACTTTTGCCTGAAAGTAATATGATGCCTCCTGGGCGGCCGTTTATGTATACATGTGTATAACCTGAAAGATTGCAGCCGTCGGCTTCAACCCCCACGCATATAATGCGGAGGTGCTCACAAAAAACACGCGTTCACACTTAACCCAACGTCTTCGTCCTATTAAGGAGGTGATAGCGGAGCGAGCGAGGCAACCGGACTATAATGCTTTAGCACTTTCACTTAGCCATAGGAGTTTGACAGTGGGGCTACTAGATAGCCCCTGGTGGCTCCGCACTCTCCCGATCCCGGGGTGCGTACATGCCTAGCCAGAAAACGGCCCTTCGTTAAGGCGGATGAATTCTAACATTCCAACAGGTCATCGAGTGGTTGACCAGTCTCACGCTATATCATGACAGTCAGTTTTCGGCTTTCTCTACTGAGGTGCTCATCTGGATGAACCAGGGCACAATCACAGTAGTTCTCCTGGTGCTACCTTAGCTGGTAAAGCGGAACGTAAGGCACCAAAACACAGGAGCCGGGCAAACCCAACATTTGATATTTCCGTTTTCGCTGGTCCGAGCACCTTTAGTGTGCGGCTGCCGAGGCAGCCGCACTCTCTTCGGCACACAGAGATCGCTTGATATTTCCGTTCACTGAAATGATGCCACGTGGACCGGGCATCTTGAGTGTGAGGGAGGCGTAGTGTGGTATTGCATTAAATCGAGCGAAAGCTTCGCATCCGAGCAGTGCTTGATAGCCACTTTGGAACAGAGCGATGTGGAAGGTTAAATGCTCGCGACGAAAGTTATCGGGGGAGCCGAATATAACTTGTAGCAGGAGGGAGCCCGTACAACGAGCCCCTATGCCTGGCGTTACTCCTTTAAAGGTAGTATTGCTATGGCGAATTTTTGTTGGGTCTAAACCCATCCCGCGGATTGTATCCTGATATATTAGGTTTAGATTGCTGCCACCGTCCATCAAGACTCGTGTGAAGTGATATCCGCCAATTACTGGGTCTAATACCAGGGCAGCCCATCCTGCGCGTTGGATACTTGCTGAGTAATCGCGATGGTCGAAAATGATCAGTTGAGACGACCAGTGGCAGGACTTCGCGTTGACAGGCACTTGGGTATATTTTCCTGGGAGTGCCGCGTTGTTTTTTCCCTTGATTACGTGTAACACGTTTACTGTTTTGACTTCTGGTGGAAATTTCTTTTGTTCCCCAGTGTCTTGCTTGGGAGGCTCGTCCTCGTCTTCACTTGGTGTATTCTCCCCCTTGTGTACGACGTTGAGCTTGCCGGACTACTTGAAGACCCAACATTCTCTGTGGGTATGATTAGCAGGTTTACCAGGGGTACTATGGATCTGACATACTTCGTCCAGAATTTTGTTGAGGCTGGACAGTTCATCCCTGGTGCCTTTAGAGGACGGCTTTTGCTGACCTGGCTGAGAGCTTTTGAATCCGGCGTTTACTGCCGTGCCCTTCATGCTGTCTTCTTTATTCCGGCGTTTGTTATTGCTGTTGCGCCGTGATTTCCCATTTCCATCTCTAACTTCAGATGTACTGGGGTCGCTGGTGCTGCATCTGGCTAGCCAGCTGTCCTCACCCATGCAAAAGCGGGTCATGAGGTTTGTAATGCGGCCATCGTTCTCGGCTTATTCTGGCTGAGGTGTCTGGCGAGCCATTCGTCATGGACGCTATGCTTAAAAGCTGCCAAGGCTTCGGTGTCTGGACAGTCGACAATCTGGTTCTTTTTAGTAAGAAACCTGTTCCAAAGCTTTCGGGCTGACTCTCCGGGCTGTTGAGTTATATGACTCAAATCGTCCGCATCCGGAGGTCGGACATAAGTCCCTTGAAAATTTGCCCGAAAGGCGTCTTCGAGCTCTTCCCAACTTCCAATGGAGCTTTCGGGGAGGCCTTTAAGCCAGTGACGAGCTGGCCCTTTGAAATTGAGGAGTAAGTACTTGATGGCGTGGAGATCATCTCCTCGAGCCATATGGATATGAAGGATGTAGTCCTCAATCCAGACCCCAGGGTCTGTTGTTCCGTCGTATGCCTCTATGTTTATGGGTTTGAATCCCTTTGGAAATTCATGGTCCAGCACCTCATCGGTGAAACATAGGGGGTGTGCGGCACCCCTGTAGCTGGGTGTACCGCGTTGTTCGGATGTTTGTTGTGTTGCATTGTATGCTGGGGCGCGCTTTCGTGGTCCATAGATGGATCTTCTTGCACCGTCCTTTGGGTGCGAGCCCTCACATGGGTCGTGTGTTGTATTGTGAGTGGCATCGTATGCCGCTCTGTGTTGGTAGAGGGGTTGTCTATCCGGCCAAGCGGCTGCTTTGATGTTTGGTTGTGGGGGGTCTGAGGCCTCCTCATCGAATTCAGGTAGTAGCTTCTGCTTTAGGTAGCTCCTGGAGGGGCGATTGTCGCCGTACCTCGCTGCTGTGTTGAGTATTTTACTCCATCTGATTCGGAGTGTGTCTTGCGCAGCCTTGAGCCTTTGCTTCTGCTTTTGAAGACTCCTCGCGGTGGCAACAAGCCTTTTACGGGCATTCTGCTACTCTGGGTGCCCGTCCGCTGTTATATCGTCCGGACTATTATCCTTGATAGAATTTGTTTGTTCGGTTTGATTATCCGGATTGCCGTTGTTCGGCAGTGGTTCGCCCTGCTCTAGCGCTGGGTTTGTGTGATCGTTATTTCTGTCGAGGCGGGATTTGGGGCGGCGCTTGCGTTGCCGCTTTGACTGCTTCTCGAGGGAACAAGCCTTCGGTGCGTCCTTCCGCTCCTCGTCGTCATCTTTTGGTGCGTCCACCATGTATACGTCATATGATGAGGTGGGCATCCAGCGCCCTGTGGGTGGTGGTTCTTCTTTGCCTCCCGCATCATCGTCCATACCGTTGATGTTTTTAGAGTCGAAGTCGAGCATGTCCGTTAAATCGTCGATAGTGGCTACAAAGTGGGTGGTGGGTGGGCGTCGAATTTCTTCGTCTTCTGCATCCCAATCTTGCTGGCCATGATCCGGGCAGGGCTCTCTTGACAAAGAGAGAGACTTTAGTGATTTCATAATATCGCCGAAGGGCGAGTGCTGAAAGATGTCTGCGGCGGTAAACTCCATGATCGACGCCCAATCAGATTCGATCAGCAGGGGCGCGGAAGGTTCGGACTCCGGGGAGGAGTCTGGCTCCTTGGAGTCACGAGTCTCGCGGAGTACGGGGCCGGTGTTCGGCTCGATCACCGTTGTGATCGCAGCCCCCGAGGCAGTATCCAACCACCCATCCTCGATCGTCATAGTTGGCTCCGAATTAAGGGTCGAAGCCGATGCGGGTGCGGCCTCTAGGGCACTGTTCGGCGGCAGGGCTAGATCATGCTCGTCGTGACAGTGCGGCGCGCTCGGCAGTGGCTTGAATCCGTCGAGGATCAAGTCCCCACGGATGTCAGCCGTGTAGTTTAAACTTCCAAATCTGACCTGACGGCCAGGGGCATAGCTTTCGATGTGCTCCAGATGGCTAAGTGAATTGGCCCGCAGTGCGAAGCCGCCGAAGACGAAGATCTGTCCGGGGAGGAAGGTCTCACCCTGGACTGCATCGCTATCGATGATAGTAGGAGCCATCAAGCCTGACGGCGACGACACAGAGGAACTCTCAATGAAAGCACCAATGTCGGTGTCAAAACCGGCGGATCTCGGGTAGGGGGTCCCGAACTATGCGTCTAGGCCGGATGGTAACAGGAGGCAAGGGACACGAAGTTTTACCCAGGTTCGGGCCCTCTTGATGGAGGTAAAACCCTACGTCCTGCTTGATTAATATTGATGATATGGGTAGTACAAGAGTAGATCTACCACGTGATAGGAGAGGCTAAACCCTAGAAGCTAGCCTATGGTATGATTGTTGTTCTGTATGTTGTCCTACGGACTAAACCGCTCCGGTTTATATGGACACTGGAGAGGGTTAGGGTTACACAAAGTCGGTTACAATGGTAGGAGATCAACATATCCGTATCGCCAAGCTTGCCTTCCACGCCAAGGAAAGTCCCTTCCGGACACGGGACGAAGTCTTCAATCTTGTATCTTCATAGTCCAGGAGTCCGGCTGAAGGTATAGTCCGGCTATCCGGACACCCCCTAATCCAGGACTCCCGCAGGTCTCATAAACTAAAGGGAGAACACAGATGAAAGCCACAGAATATGTATCGTTTGTACTCGAGATTAACTAGATGGCACACAAAAGTATTAAAGAACAACATAGGAAATACTAGAAGTTGTATAATACTATAATCACCAGCCTGTGGGATAGCATTGGCTGATGGATGATAACTATGGAATAGTGTTACCTAAAGAACAAGTATCTTAGCTAAACTATGGAACAACGTTAACTCCTGAACAAGACCCGTAAGAGATCAGCATGAATATATAGTGAAATGTGATGATCTATTTTCCATGCTTAGATGAATAACAAAGCCATAAATGTTGCACACAAGTAAGACGAGGGTAAAACCTATCTAGCTGCCATCCATAGGAGTGAGCATCATGTGCTGACTTGTCGATGACCCTGCAGTTGTTGTGGCATTGCATGTTGGGCACGTGCATTCGATGCAAGGAACTGTTGAGTGGGGACTATAGCTCCCTTCTGGTGTATGCTTCCCTTGTTGGAGCAGCTGTGGTGAGTCGGAAGATGGTGTGTCTGAAGATGCAGATAACGCATAATGTTAAGAACGACATATCTCTTTGATCTGAAGAAATACACTAAGAGATCAACAACAAGGTACGAGAGTGGTCACACATCTGTTGACTGATGACTAAATTGGGGTCACACGATTTTTTTGGTACTGTCTGATCTACGCCGGATGGCTGGCCGTCTTGTGCCTCCCGGCTGACACTGTTCGGAATCTTCCCCGAAGAGCCAGCGACCAATGGCAGAGTAGCCTGCCTCCGCCGTCCGTGGCCCTGGCCAAAACCCCGCTCCCCGCCCCACCGCACTGCCGTGGTTGCGCCGCCCCCGAGCCAATCCACAAAGACTCCCCGTCATCTAGATCCGGCGGTGGCAGTACCTTCAACCCACGCAACTCTAAAAGATCGCCATCTAAGTGATGCTTCCGTGGCGAACTTGCGGCCCCTCACTATTACGTTAGACACCAGCCAACCGGCAACCTAGGAGCTCCGCCGCCTCGAGGAGTGCTGCTTCCCATTGCAAATCTTTTGGCCCAGAATAAAAATTCAGACAACTGACGCCTAAATAAAGTGATTTGATATGAGGGTGCGACCTATCTGGCGGCATGGTGAAGTAGGCAGGTCCAACTGCCGAGTCGGTGAGGCCGGCGCGGTTGCGGTGGCGACCGACAGCAGGGAAAGAGCGATGTCGCGACGGTCGATGGCTATGCCGAAGCAGCGCCAGGACTCTGGACGGATCCGAAGTTGGAGCCGCTCCGACGCCGTGAACAATGGCAGGGGTGAATCGGCTCCGGTACGGTTCACGCGGCCGTCGTCGAGGCAGCACCAGCAGCACGGAGTAAGAGGCACACGGCCCAGTGCACGACGGCAAATGGACATCGTCTTCGGCATTAGGGAGGAGGGTGGCTATGAAATTGGTGCGGTGGGGGGGCGCCATGGAGGTGGGGCTGAGGTTTCGCGGCTCGGGAGAAGGGAGCTTCCCGGGGAGAAGGTGATTTGGCGCCCATGAGGTATGAATGGGGCCGGGCAGGGGAAATTGGGAGGGGAGTGGAACCATGTCTACGGACGCATTTGTCTGAAATGTGAGGGGGGTTTATAGTTCTACCCTTGCCTATAGGCTTCTCGGCTTGGGTCTGTGTACTGAGGGTCGGGGATAGTAGAGTAACTTTGCTTCTCTGGGCGGGAGCGATTTCGGGCGAGGAGGGCGTGTTTTGAACTATAGTGGGCGCGAGCGATTTCGGGCGAGGAGAGCCTGTTTTGAAATAGTGGGCGCGAGCTATTTCGGGCGAGGAGAGCGTGTTTTGCCGACCATGGTTTATGAATTATTCGGCACTTGTCATTTCGGCCGAGGAGAAGGCGTGCTTGGATGAAGTTACGAACCTACCCTCGATGTACAATGGGCCAATTGATGCGTGTCCCACATAGGACGGTAATTTCGCGTCTCCCATTTATTTGCTCGGGCGAATTCCACCGAGCAGAGAGGATGTTTAATGGTTCGTTCAAATTTTGGGAGAACGAGCATCCATGTCTACCTTACCAAGTCGATTCGGATCAAATTTTGAATTATTAGCTTGCCACTTCTTTTTTAGATGGAGAGATGATGCTCGGGAGTAATGTGTTTTTACATGCTCATTGCTAGCGATTTACTATATGAAAAATAGTTAACCCACTCAAAAACGCGAATCAAACCCAAAATGAAATATCTCGATTCAATGAAATAGCTCATTCAATAGGTCAAAATAGTGAACTAAATCCAAAATTGAACACCTCAATCGAGTAGCATGTTGTACAATATTATAGTACTCCATGAACATGTTGAAAGTCAAATTAATGAACTTGTTTGATATACGCATATATCTGTTCATGTGTGGATTGCAGACAACATGTTCTCCAATTTAAATATTTGAATGCAAGTTTATATCAAAACATGGTTTATATCAGTCTTTGATGCATAAAACGCGACCTCCCCCTCTCCTGGACTCCTGTTCTCTCTCTCTCTCTCTCTCTCTCTCTCTCTCTCTCTCTCTCCGACAATCTTCAATTCTGTCCACGTATACGACACAAAAACCTTGTTCATCCCTCTCCCTTTCTCTCCATCTCTCTCTC
>NC_041384.1:200879101-200908245 GCF_002162155.2 Triticum dicoccoides | reverse complement strand
CTCTCTCTCTCTCTCTCTGTGTGTGTGTGTGTGGGGGGGGGGGGTCTTTCTAGTTCGCATGCATATATACACCATCTATAGGTCTCTCTCGCACACTATGTATGATACTCTAGCTAGTCCAAGCTAGATATCTTGGGTGCACTCATCGTACGCACACAGATTCCTTGGCTCTTTGCCTGTAACTCTCTCACGCACCACTATGTCGTCTTGGAGCTCTTCCCCCCTCTCTCAAACTCTCCATCCACCTGGGTCACACATACACATGCATATCTCACTCGCACTCGATAGGCCCATCTAAAAATCTACCTCTCCCCCTCGTTATCTCTCCATCTCACACGCGCACACACACAATCTCATGCCCAGCTAGCCAAGTATGATGGTCTCTCACTCAATTGTAGGCACACGCAGTACCCCTATATGTATATGACTAGCTAATCTTAGTCTCCATCACAAACATGTGCATGGTCTATCTCAATTTCTCTCGGGGCATCTTTCTATCGCGCACGCACTCCCTCAATCTCCCACCCATATAGTCCCCTCACGATCTCGACGGGATCTCTCTATCACAAACACACCCTCTCTCACTCCCCATGCATCCATGCCATCCATGTGTCCCTCTCGACCTTTGTTCCTTATTGGCCACACCTCTATTGGACATGTGCTACAGGGGTGTCTCTCTCCGTTACAAATAATCACACACTAGCTATCTTCGTGTATCTCCTCGCCTCTCTTTTCCATCTCGGAGATGCATGCGTGATATGTTCACATAAGAAACGAAAACACACACTCTCTCTCTAATTTATCGTATGTTGTCACTTTCTCTTTCACACACATACTCTTTTTGCACACTTACTCATTCTCCTTCACATGCACTTGATCTGTCTCGACTAAGGCACTCTCCTCGGTCCATAGCATATAGATTTATTGAAAAGTCAAACATCACAAAGTTTGACCTTGTACGTGGAGAAAAAGAATTACATCTAGTACAGCAAACATATACCATTAGATTCACTATGAGATGTAGTTTTGTATGATGTATCTTTGGTATTGTAGATATAAATAACATTTACGTAAACCTGATCAAAGTTTCAAAGTTTGACTTCTAAAAAATTTACATGCACTGCATTATCGAGCGGATGGAATATCTCTTTCCCCCTCTCAGCTATCTGACGCACCACTCAGCCTTATCGGGGCTCCTCAATCTCTCTCAAACTTTATTGGTCAGTTTGGTTCGTGACCTGACCCTCATGCCTTGATGGCCGGTACTGCCTCGTGTGGACGTGAGATGTAAAATATTTCTGCCTGGCCAGGCTTGTGTGGTGCTGAAGCGTTTGGTTCATGCCTGGGCCAGGCAAAGCATCAACGTCCCATCAATCAATCCATGCATCAATTAGTTAATGATAATATCCATCCATGTTGCTATTAGCCTTGTGGCCACACGATCAGGTTCGAAATCGGTCGCCTGGGCCAGGCTACTTGCAGTGTCTGGAGTTCAGCCAGGCTAATTAAAGTGCAAGGGAACCCAGCTAGACGGGCTTTCTTTTTCACAGGGTAGCAACCAAACAAGCGTGCATGAAATCTAGCCACAACCCCAGGCCAGACAAAAGATGCTCAGGACGCAAGCCAAACTGGCCTTATATCTCCCTGGTTCACACATATACATGTCTTGCTCGTGCTATACATATAGACCCATCCAATACTCTCCGCCCTTGTTCTCTCTCCATGTGACACGCACCCCCTAAGTACCATAATCCCTCAATCCATCATAGGCGCAAGCACTCCCCCCTCCTAAGTATGATTATCTCTTACTAGCCAATAGGAACACACGTATTGTCTCCTTCCATCCATACGTCTATCTCGATATCTCTCGGGGCATCTTCTATCGCGCACACACCTTGTCACTCGATCTCCCACCCATGTAGTCCCATCATGATCTCCAGGGGATCTCTCTATGACAAACATACACTCTCTCCTCCCCATGTCTGCATTTTCTCCATACGTCTCTCTTGACCTCTCTCCCTTGTTTGTCAGACCCCTCTTGGCCACGTGCTAGGGGTCTTGCTCTCTCGGTTCCAAACAACCGCACACTATCTCCTCACCTTGCCTCCGTTGTCGAAGATGCATGTGTGATATGTTTGCATAAGACACACACGCTTTTTCTCTACTTGTATCGTGTATTGTCCATGTCTCTTCACACACACGCACACACACTTTTTCACTCACTCTCTCTCTCTTGTTATGGACTCTGTCACGTCCATAAGCATATGGATGTTTTGAAAAGTCAAACCTCAGAAACGTTTGACCAGGTATATGTGGAGAAAAACATTTACATCTGGAACGATCATTAGATTCATCACAACATGTACTTACTTCATACTATCATTTATCTTTGGTATTGTAGGTATAAGTAATTTCTTTATAAACTTTGTCAAAGATTCAAAAGTTTGACTTAAAAAAATGTTGGAACTACATTATCGAACGGAGGGAGTAGCTTTTTCTCTCTCTGCTATCTCTCACGGGCCTCCCCTCTCACTCGAACTCTCTATACCGACGGATTATACGCTCACTGTGTCAGCGTATAGCTCCGTATATTGTTTAGTTGACCGGCCAACCAATCCACATGCTGCCTTGTCAGCTCGTGTTCTGTATCTTCATGTGTTGGCCCATGTGGCAGTGGGTGAAAATAAGTAAACTAGAGGCCCATCTGACACGCGGTGAAGTAAACAAAGTTGAAACCACTCGGGGTAGCACCCCGCACGCTAGTAAATTGAGGGCGCATTGAGGACAAACTTCTTGCGCGCGAAGGACGCACTCGCGCACAATTGACGACTGCGCGGCGGCATGCACAGAAGGACGCACTCGCGCACACCCAGCACACAACACACACCAGCACACATGTACACCGGCGTCGCAGCCGGTTGAGATGGACGGCGAGGCAGCCAACAAGCGGAGGCGGCTCGAGCCAAAACCGCATCTGGCGAGCCTGGACTTCATCAGCAGCCTCCCCGACGACACGCTCCTCGTCATCATCGGCCTCCTCCCCACGAAATCGGCTGTGCGGACCGCCCTGCTCTCCTGGCGGTGGCGCCCCCTCTGGCGCTGCGTCCCCCTCAACCTCACCTGCCTCTGCGACGGGGATTGCAAACGCATGGACGCAGTCTCCAGGATCGTTTCATCGCACCCTAGGCCAGCCAAACGCCTTGACATCCGCATGTTCAGTACCAACTGCAAGGTCCAACCCAAGTTCGACAAGTGGTTCTTATCCCCCGCCCGAGATCATCTCGAGGAGCTCAGCTTTGAAGCTGGACGATGTCGCTCTCTGCCGCTGTCCGCGCTCCGCCTCACGCCAACGCTGCGCCACGCCAGCTTCAGCTCCTGCTATCTTCCCTAGATTAATGCCGCGCTCGCTCTTCTTCTCCCTCAACTCAAGCAGCTCAACCTCTTCGACATTGTCATCTCGAAGAAGGCTATGGAGCACCTGCTCCGCAGCTGTACTGCGCTCGAGTACCTTCGTCTTGAGCAGATCCACGGGTTCATTAGCCTCCACATTGCCTCGACGAATCTCCGATGGATTTATGTGTCTTGCTGGCCCCGCAACAAGACATCAATTGGGAAGAGATCACTCCAGCTGTTCCATGTTATGGTCATTGAGAATGCGCCTTTCCTTGAGAGATTGCTTGTATCGGATCTATAAGGTCCAACAAAAATCAGGGTCATTGACACACCGAAATTGACAGCATTGGTGTACTCGTCTGCAAAATTCCCCGAACTCTTTATTGGATCCGTAATCGTTCAGGTACAACACTCATCTTCTTCTCCGTCTTCTTGAAATTCACATTTTTAAATTTCTTCTTGATGTATTTATGACCGTCTTCCAGAAAATGATTCCCACAAGCTTGACCCAGTCCATGCACATAGTGAAGATCTTAGCACTAAAATCTATCGGCCCCAATCTGGATCAAGTTGTTGGATTCCTTACATGCTTTCCGTGCACGGAGAAGCTACTCATCAAGGTGAAACTTCTTTCCTATAAGTAAACGGTAATCACAGCGTAGCTCAATTTTTTCGTAATTTTCCCAAATTACAATGACAAGTGTAGTGTTCAAAACTACATCTACGCACTGCACCGAAAGAAATGTTTTTAGTATTTTTTCTCACGTGATCACCTGCATCGTTTTTATGCTGTACTACTATAGTAGCCTAGGCTAGTCATAGTGGAAAGTAACTTAGACTACTCCAGTAACTCTATGGTTACCTTAAGAGCAAGTACTACCTCCATCCTGGTTTACTCTTCCAATTTTGTAGTATCAAAAATTGACCACAGATTTAACTAACAAAATGTTAATGCATGTCACTAAGAACTATATCATTGGATTCGTATTTGAACATAATTTCAAATGGTGTAATTTTTAGTGACATGCATTGGCATTTTCTTAGGTAAATCTATGGTCAAAATTTTATACTAAATACGAGGTAGTATTACAAAAGTGGGCTATGTAGGCCAAAACATGTGCCAAATTCACTTGTGATGCATTTGGCATCGATGCCCCTCCATTGCTCACCTGGTGTCCCAATCTGGATCACCTACTTTGCTTCGGTGCCAAATTAACTCACGCAATGAAAAACACTGCGTGGGAGAGAGAGAGGACTGAGGCAATAAAAACACTTGTTTGGGAGAGTGAGAGGCTGGTGTAGTTGGTTTGATTGATTTGTTTATACATGTGGGTCTGTGTGCACAGCGGTGCCAACTCTCTCACATTGCGAGAGCGGTGCCAAAATCTTTTGATTTGACATCAATGCATTTTATGTGGCATACTTTTGCAAAATATGGCATCGGCCACATAGTGGAAGGCAACAAATGCCCAAGCTCTTCACGTGCTCCTAGTTAGATGAGAGGAAACAGAAAAAGAGAGAGAGAGAGAGAGAGAGAGAGAGAGAGAGAGAGAGAGAGAGAGAGAGTGAGTGAAAAAATATCACTAGCCAGCCAACCCTATCGTATGAGCGAATGATATTGGTACCTCTTGATGACACGGCAATCTTATGCAGCCAGCTGCTCTAATATGTTCTCT
The DNA here is from genome assembly GCF_002162155.2 of Triticum dicoccoides. Taxonomy (NCBI): domain Eukaryota; kingdom Viridiplantae; phylum Streptophyta; class Magnoliopsida; order Poales; family Poaceae; genus Triticum; species Triticum dicoccoides. The sequence continues at coordinate 200,903,176 of NC_041384.1, read as the reverse complement.
TCTTTTGCAGATAAAAAAGACCCGAAAGTGAAAAATGTGCTACACTATAACAATCTCATCGAATGCCTTGATCTCCATCTTACAGAAATTGATTTGATCGACTACCGAGGCAGCACATCTGAGATTAAATTGGCCAGGTTCTTTGTTCTGGAGGCAAGTGTGCTCAAGGTAATGAGGTTTGGCGTTCTCTGGCGCAATAATGAATGGCGTGCTGATCACCGCAAGCGTCTAAGCCTAAATGACAAAGTCTTCGCAGAAGCTGAATTTGTTTTTGAAACATCAAGTGGCCAGAGACTCGAAAACTTATTTGCCCATTAGTGACTTGTCAGGGCAGTGGATTTTAGTTTGTATGATAATGCTGCATCCACCTAAAGTAACGAAAGTTCTTACGTAAACTTCCTAGTAATTCCCTCTTCGTAGGTGCAGCATTACTCCTAACATTTGTAATATCAGTTTGAAACTTGTAATATTGCCATGTCCTATTCCTGCATTTTCAAAATCCGGCGAATCAAACAGGTCCTGAGTTGGTGAAGATGTTGTGCCTCCCATCTTTCACCAATACTCGTCGGATCTAGATCTGACGCATACAAACCAAGCTTCTCCATTTTTGCAAAAAGATGCCTGCACTTGTTCCCTATTTACAAATAACTCCTTGTCTCTCACAATCAGCCTCATCTCCTCCCCACCACATCTAGGAGTAGAAGGCCGTGGAAAAATCTGGCGCGATGGCCGCTGCCGGAGCCGTCCACCCCCAATCTTGGTGTTCCATGCAATGCACGGGCATCTACGCACGGGAAATTATGTTGAATAGGGCTAGTTGTAAGCAGGCTAGCTCTACAGCCATGATGATAATGACTGCAGATGGTGAGGCTGACTATGGTATGCCAAACACGGCGCCTATACTCAGGTGCGCAGGGTCTTGTCACTTCACTGTGAGGAGCAGCACGTAATAATTTGACCAACGGGTAGTACAGTGCTAGTACTCCTACTACTACATTGGTAGCACTACTACTAGTACTAGTAGCACCACAGTCTGGATTTAGGAGTACTACCACATCCATCCGGATTTTAGTATTTGACTAGCAATATCTAGTAATGCATGTCACCAAAAATGTACTACTCCCTCTGTAAATAAATACATGGTGTTTTATTCCTATCACCGAGAGAACCTAATGTTATTTTGCTACTCCTAACTAGAGTACTAATAGGATTACATGCAATGAACTAAACACTGCATGTCATGTTTGGTAGTCTCAAGTCATTGAAAGCATGCACGGCCCACATCTCTCATTGGGTGATATGTCACGAAATAAGAAACAAGGAGGGAGTTAATGCACCGTGCCTAAGTATTTTGGGATTATTTGGTTTTCGTAAGGTGACTTACACAACATTTTTGTTTACATGCATTAATATTTTATTAGTTAAATCAAAGGTCAAAACTTGGCGCAAAATGCAAAGGGGACCAATAAACCAGTAAACATCAAACTTCTCTCGTTTGGCCCCAACTAGAGGTCCGGTGAGATGACTATACTGCACCGGCACGGAGGAGGACGCAACTTCATTGACTTACGACAACTGCCTTTGGGTGAATGACACGTGGCCCTAGGGGGTGGCTAGCCCACCTATCATACAGCCAAAGGAGGTGCAGTAGAGGGCCGAGGAGTAGTACGAAATCCTACGCACCTACGCACGCTAACCAAGGGCCGAGTGATCACTTGAATCGCAAGATCAGTTGACTAGAAGCTATGCTAGACCCATGGTGGTGATGAGCGCGAGCATCAGCCGGCTGTGCCAGATGGTCCACGACGCCGGCCTGCGGCCCGGCACCGAGGAACGTCTCCAGGTAGTATTGCTTGAGGCCACTAGGGCGAGGGGCCGCTTGGACGACAGCTTCGTCTCCTTGTTCGACGAGGTCCTCGTCGGTTTCCTCGATAAGTTCACCGTCGTCAAGAAGCTTGCAGATGACTTTGACGTAAGCCTCCAGCCGACGCGCCCAAGCTCTGCGATGCCTGCCACCCTCAACGGCCACTATGATAACAACCTCTTCGTCGCACTAGTGGCCCTCCGACTTCCCGCTGTCGCGCCGGAGAATTTCCACCTCGAGGTCGCGCTCGCCGCGCAGCGCCTGGCGCAGCAAGACACCATCGACATAATCACCCACGTGTACGCGCAAATCGTCCACAAGGACTACTACATGCAAGAGGAGGATGATAGGATGCTGGCCTTCTTGGAGCGCAGGGCAACCTTAGACGGCACTGTTTAGAAGCACGCTGAGCTCGCCGCCAACGCCGCTGCTCCTCACACGTCGGTTGGTGACCCGGCGCACTAGGGCATGAGGATGTCGTTGAACATTGATGGATCCGTATGTATTTTTATCTTTCCGTCAAATCCATGTAGTAGTATATGATACTACAGTAATTATCTTACCTTTCGCATCAACTTCATAATTTTCGTACATACTCCATGCATGAACGGTGCCAGAACCAAACTTCTCATTACTCTAGGAAAAATCATTATTTTCTATCTATCGGTCATGCCATGGAGCAGAACCAAATTTTACAAGTTATAAGTTCAAAAGGAAAAGCCTGTCATGTTCGCGTCGCACCCCCAACACGGTTGGTCCGGCACGCCGCTCAAGCGGGAATGCGTGCGGTGTTGCATTTTCACTTACAAGTGGGACCGCAGTTGAGCAAACCGACTATCGGCAAACCCCCACCCCGCTCACCGTGCGATGGTTGAGAAAACAGGAGGGAGAAGAGATGGCTATAGCATGGACTACAAGAAAATTGGTGTCGAATGGGACTCGTGTGGGTGGCGTGTGCCGTACTGCTAGACGTGAATGCTAGTTATGGCCCATGCCACCCCACTATATCGAGCCTATATCGAGGTACATAGAACAAATTTCCTGCAGTCCGTGCTCATCCCTCCTCTATCTCTCTTCTCAGCCAGCCAGCGGATGCGCGGAGCCCATCGTCTGTTTGCTCACATGCGGCCCCACATGTTAGTGAAAACACAAGAGGACCCACTGAACCTGCACATCTTTCACCTCGACGTGCTGGTGATGAAAAACAAATCCAATAAAGATCTTTGGTGGCCGCTTTTGGAGTTACTCAAGAGTAGTAAGATTCTATTTACAGTTTAACCCAAGATGCACATCTCGTGGCTTCAACTACCACTCTATTTTCTTTCATGAAACGACCTGGATGCTGGATGTCCCACATGTCGGAAAAAGGAGGAAGAACCCGACCAAATCTTCGGTTCTGCTCTCGGATTAGACTAGTTGTGCTAACTTAAAATTTTTATTCTTTACTCCCTCCATTCCAAAATACTTGACTTCCATTTGTCCAAAAATGGATGTACCTATATACTAAGACATGTCTAGATACATATATATTTTGACAAATAGAAGGCATGTATTGTGCAACGGAGGGAGTAGAATGGATGCAAGTTTTTGTATTGGGAAGAAGAGTACATCCATATATTGATAGAGCACAATTCAGTAGATGTTCTATCACTTTTAGCTAGCACCGACACAAGTTCGAGCCTCCGCAGATCAACAATGAATGCATCGAGAAGGCACTAATCCAACTTACAGGAGTAGTAAAATGTATTCTTGTGGTTCTTGTTTTCTTTGGTCTTGCTTTTCTAGTCAAAATTATCATTGGAGTTCGTGCAAAATGGAGGTGCGTTTGGGGTCGTGCGTTGGAGTTGGCCTTACAAGTGGGACCGCAGTTAAGGAAACCGACTATCGGCAAACCCCCACCTCGCCCGCCGCACGATGGCTGAAGTTAGAGAAACGACGAGGTTGAAGAGATTGCTCTAGCACGGACTCCAAGAAATAATATGGTGTCAGATGGATGTCGTGGTGGTGGCGTGTGCCGTACTCCTGGACGTGATTGCTTGTTCTAGCCCATGCCACCCTACTACTCCTACTACTTACTCATATAGTATACTAGTATCGAGGATTCGAGGTGCTGGTTACGTACAATGAACACATTAACATATGGCTACAGTAAAAACACCCGCCCAACGCGCGAAGCATGTGAAGCTAGTACAAATAGTGTACTACTATTGTTGGTTGGCCTCATCCGATAACCTGTTGCAATGGACGTACAATTATGTATTCGGACAATATTTTTTTGCCTCATCGCACCACTCACTCAGAGAAGCGACTCGAAAGCCATTCATAAATTTAGTAAGTTTATCATAGGCATATCATTTTATTACATACAACAAGTCATCAACCCACATCGACAACGAGGATACATTATAAATACTAAAGTTTTCACCACACAACAAATAACAAGCCATGAAATGAACTTCAACTCAACCATTCCGCGGCGTTGGAAACGCTTGCTTTGAACCACAAGTGATTCTCTGGGACGGGCCATCCGTTGTCGATCTGGAGACCAATGCAGGACTGATCATCCAGGCTGAAGCGGCCTACTATATCAGTACCAGGGTAGGGAACCACCCAAATGTTCGAGGTATAGACACAGTTGCTTCTCATAAATGTGTCAACAGCAGTTGGATCGCCTTTCACCATCATCAGATAGTTTTGTCCAAGGAAGAGCGAGTTTTCTCTAAGACTATCAATTCTGTGCTAGGGAGAAGGAGTTGGTGCTAGCACACTAGTATCCATCCCGCATACCATGCAATGGGTGTTGGAATAGGTCCGGAGAGTGTGACCATGGGAGACACCTGCTTCCTTAGCAGTAACATCATCAGTGGGCAGTATACACACAAGAAGAGGTGATCCATCGGAATTAGTTGCCAGGCGCCACAGAGTATATGGGCGCTGCTCGTGATCATCACCATCGGCATCTCCCCCTTGGTTATAAAATTTTTCAAGTATAGGTGGTGGGATGTTCACAGGACCTTGGAAACACAAGAAGAAGGTTAATTAGTAAAGGGGAACTTGCTAACCCGCATGCATGTGGATGAAACAATTGTAATTATGATGGAAGACAAACGTACCGAAACTACTAGGATGCCATGCAAAAACAGTGCCACAAGCAGTGGCAGCAAACACAAGACCCTCGTATTGAATTGCATCACAGTACTCATCCGTGTACAAAAGCTGAATTTTGAGCAATATCCATCGAGTCGAACCACAAAGGACGGAAACAAGCTTGTCGAAGATAGCAACAACTTGATAGTTGTTGTAATTCCAAGAGCGGTTGGGAACTCGACAAATTTCTATCTTCCATAGAAGACAGTCACCATGATCGTATTTGAACGTGCGTACATTACCGGTGTGCTCAACCTCTGGGCAATGTGCTGAGATTTTTGGAAGTGGAACTCGGTGATGAGTGTACACATTCACAAGTTCCCACTCACACTTGGACCCAATGTAAACAACCCAATCTCCATTTGCACCCTCCCAAGCCTTGCCCTCAAGCGATGACATCTTAACATCATATGTATCATTATCAAGCGGCATCAACTTGCATAGGGAGAGGCCTCCGTCGTGCCGGCGCCAGTCATCAGGGTCACGAAGAAGAAGATAGGGGAGATCAAACCGCTCCTTAACTCTTGGGTTCCTTGCAATGATTTTATTAGTTGAGTCGAGAATGGGCTTGAACGAACCTGCCATGCTAGCCGAGGTGATGACGTCACACCGATCGATGAGTTCCTCCACCACGTCATCTTTCAGATCGGGGCAAGAATAACGGGGTCGTTTCCGGCCTGTTCCCTCCATGGAGAAGACAATCGAACAATGGCAGAAGAAAGGGTGAAGGGCTGAAGGAAAATGGAGGAGGGAGAGGAAGAGCGTGCGACAACAATTCCAAATCGAGAGGGAAAGACAAATAGTCGGTGGATGGTTGCGAGTTTGCCACGGTTCACAAACAGGCGCCCCAGCCTACACGTCCGTTTGGAAATACTCCTACTACTCGCCGTCGTCTCACTGATATGTTGGAACGGGACCACATGTCAATGAAACATGGTGTGTAATTTCTCGTGCAAAATGCGATCTAGCCGCGTTGGCCCGAGGTGCCGCATTAGTTGTCGACCTTTATTTTTTTAATGGCGTGCCGATCAGTTTTGAAGCACGACTAACTGGTACTGTATGGAGAGAAAATGGGTTGTATTTGTCCTCCACGGTTTAGAGGCTGACTTGTGGGCCTAGCAAGTTGACGCGTACACAATCAGGAGATGATTGTACATGGAGAGGATGACAGCAGGGACCCGCCAAGGTCATGGCAGTACGCAAGAAAGTGCCTCCTTATTTCAAGCCAATAAAAAATGGCTCCTCCTAGTGGATTTCTAACATCTGGGTCCCATGCCATTGTCAACATAGTCAATAAACGAGAGAATTGCACAATGAGCGGCTGACACCAGGGACCCAGCAGCTCGCCCAGTTATTTTTGTTTTGGGTTAATTTGATAAATGCCACTCCAAATCTGGTGTATCCGAGAAATGCCATTGCAATTTCCAAACTTTGAAAAATGCCATTTCATGCCATTTCTAGTGGCATTTTTCGAATTCTGGAGTGGCGTTTTTCAAAGTTTGCAAACTGCAGTGGCGTTTTTCAAAGTTTGCAAAAATTGCAGTGGCATTTTTCAAAGTTTGGAAATTGCAGTGGCATTTTTATGAATCGCCATAATTGGAGTGGGATTTATCTAATTTGTTTTTGAGACGGAAGCACGGTGTCAACTGGGCTATGCGGGACACTCTGGCCTGTCTCGACAGCCTTTTCTTTTATGTTTACCACAGACCAACCCAGTGGTTTTTTTTCTTCTGAAAATGGCTAGCCCAGTTCTTTTGTGATTTGTCAAGTAAGTCGCTTGATCAGGCCTGTTGGGCTGCAAATCTTTTAAGACGAGGAGAGATTCATTCGGCTGGCCGAGAAAATGGCCTATCAGTAATGAGAAATGGGCTGTACATTTTTAAAACACATCAAACCGGCAATTATTTTCAAATATCTTTTTTTCATTTCGAGATTTTAAATTGCATTGATTTTTATGCGTGGACAATTTATTGGATTTTATATTGATATACATTTATTTTTAAAATCAGTCTAAATGTGACTAGAAATTTCGGGATTAAAAACAATTCAGACTGTACCGACATATGCAAAATTTCGTATATTTTTTTAACCATGGCCACAATATGGGCTGTAATGCTAACATAAAGAATATGGGCTCCAAAAAAAACCCGTAAGAATTAGCAAATGGGCTGTAAATTATTTGAAATAATGGCATATGGGTTGCATGCTATTTTCCACAGATTTGAGGCTTTCCACAAATGGCCTGTATACTATTGGATGCCCATCCAACGGCCGTCGTGCTTCTTCAATCTCTGCTCTTCCTGCTCCAGCCGCTCAAACAAGCGCCGACGGGACTGCCTGCTCCCTCCTCCCTACAGCCAGCTGTGCTGCCGCGCAGGCCTCACCGCCCCACCGTACTCCCATCGCTGGCCTAGCCATCCCTCTACTCACCCACACCTGCTGTTATTCTCCGGCGACGGCAGACGAACCAGTAAACCCTCGTACAGTCGTACTCCCCTCCGCGTGGGAAACAAAAACAACGGCCAAGTCTTCCCTGCCTCCGTGTCGTTCCCTTCCTAGGCCTCGCCGTCGTCCACCGCCTTGGTGCTCTCGGCGTGGCGTGGTCAGCGTGGTCAACGACCGACATGCATCTAAAGTGGACTGTACGTGGAGAGGCTGACAGCTGGGTCCACGGCCGCATGCAAGGAAATGCCTCCTTATTACGCGCAAAATAATGATTTCCTCCACCTGACATCTGGGACCCACCGAAACGGCCTTTGTATTTCACGAAAAAATCATTACCGCCGCCGACAACTCGGACCCACCAGTTATATCTTCGCACGCAAGGAAGTGCCTCCTTATTACACACAAAAAATGAATACTCCCCTGCTAGCTGGGACCCAGTATAGTGGGCCTACTAAGTTGACGGGGACGAAGGGCTTTGTCAACTTAGTCAATATGCACGATTCTAGCTTGACTGACCGTACGATGTCCATCCAACGGCCGTAGTGCTTCTTCAACCTCTGGTCTTCTTGCTCCAGCCGCCCAAAGCAGCACCGGTCGTGCCGCCTGCTCCTGCCTCCCGTGGCCGGCTGTGCTGCCGCGGAGGCCTCACCGCCCCCATACTACTCCCACTGCTGGCCAGGCCATCCCTCCACTCCACTCACCCACACCCCCTGTTATTCTGCGGCGATGGCAGCGCAACCGAACCAGTGAACCCTCGTACTCCTCTCCGCGTGGGCATCCACTACCGCGTCTTCCCCGGCTCCGCGTCGTCCCCTTCCTAGGCCTCGCCGTCGTCCACTGCTGTGGTGCTGTCGGCGCGGCGTGGTCAATGTGGTCAACGGCCGAATTCCATCGGAAGAATACTGTACGTGGAGAGGCTGAGAGCTGGGTCCACGGCAGCCGCAAGGAAGTGCCTCCTTATTACGCGGAAAATAATTATTCCTCCACCTGACAGCAGGGACCCACCGGACGCCCACTAGTATATCGCGAAAAAAACATTTGCCCCTGACTGCTGGGACCCACCCGACGGGCCACCGTATTTTGCCAAAAAAACGTTCCCCCTGCTGTCAGCTCAGACCCACCGGAAGTGCCTCCTTATTACGCACAAAAAAATGAATACCCCTGCTAGCTGGGACCCACCTTGGTGGGAGGCTGACTTGTGGGCCTACTAAGTTGACGGGGACGGAGGGCTTTGTCAACTTAGTCAATATGCACGATTCTAGCTCTAGTGACCGTACGATGTGCATCCAACGGCCATAGTGCTTCTTCAACCTCTGGTCTTCTTGCTCCAGCCGCCCAAACCAGCGCCAGTCGTGCCTCATGCTCCTGCCTCCCGTGGCCGGCTGCGATGCGGCGGAGGCCTCACCGCCCCCTACTACTCGCACCACTGGCCAGGCCATCCCTCTACTCACCCACACCTCTTGTTATTCTGCGGCGACGGCAGCCTCACACCGTAGCGAACCAATGAACCCTCGTACTCCTCTATCCGTGGGCATCCACTGCCGCGTCTTCCACGGCTCCGCGCCGTCCCCTTCCTAGGCCTTGCCGCCGTCCACCGTCCTGGTGCACTCGGCGCGGCGTGGTCAACGTGGTCAAGGAACGGCTTCCATCGGACGTGGACTGTACATGGAGAGGCTGACAGCTGGTTCCACGGCCACATCAAGGAAGTGCCTCCTTATTACGTGCAAAATAATTATTCCACCACCTGACAGCGGGGACCTACCGGACAGGCCACCGTATTTCGCGAAAAAAAAAATGTTTGCCCCTGATTGCTGGGACCCACCAGCTACATCTTCGCACGCAAGGAAGTGCCTGACAGTCGGGACCCACCTGGTCGAAGCGTATGTAGCGTTGCCATTCTGGTCGCGAGCGTGTACGTACATACTGGTCGATGTAGAGGCGCGCACATGTCGTAGTAGAGGCGCGCATGTAGCATGTACGCGTACGTACAGCGGACAGGGTGCAAGAAAGAAAATACGGCCACGTATGTGTACATACGGGCGAGGTCTTGAACGCCTACTCGTGCATACGTACGGCCATGGCTCGTGTACATGGCTGGGTCGGAACGGAGAAACAACGTCGTCATCGTGTTCATGGGGAAGCAACGAAATGTGTCGTGTTCATGGGGAGGCAACGGAATGCGTCGTGTCCATGGGGAGGCAACGGAACGCGTGGGAGCCAACCGGCTGGGTCGGAATGGAGTGCATGGTCGCGTTCATCGGGAGGGCTTGGACGGAACATGCGATGGAAATGAGGCCTGGCGTACCGCAAAATGGAGGAAATGGCCTTGTGTTTGACCGACCACGTTCGAAACAGGATCCTGTTCATCGGGAGGGGTCTGGCGTACCGCAAAACGGAGGAAACAGACCTCCTACGGTCGAAACGGGGGTCCTATTGATCGGGAGGGGTGTGGTTGTCGGATTTCAGGTTCCGGCAGACCCTTAAGGTTCGAACACTGGGCTGCGCGCGGAGATTACGCCTTCTACCTCTCCATCTCGTAAAGATCTAGACTACTGAAAGAACAGCACAAGAGACACAAGGTTTACACTGGTTCGGGCCACCGTTGTGGTGTCATACCCTACTCCAGTGTGTGGTGGGTGGATTGCCTCTTGGGGCTGATGATGATGAACAATACAAGGAAGAACAGCCTCGCGAGGGTCTGTTCTTGGATGGGGTGATGAACTGCTGGGAGGAGTTTAGCCACCTTTTACTTTCTCTCTCTCTCTCTAGCCAACCGACCGAACCCCCTTGCTATGTGGGTGGCTGGTCCTATTTATAGAGGCCCTGGTCCTCTTCCCAAATATTGAGCGGGAAGGGAGCCAACAATGGCGGGCTAATTTGAAGGGGGACAGCAAGTATCAACTATCCTGACAAAAGCAGTCTTCGCCTGCGCAAAGCTCTGGTGATGACGCCGTCTTGGGCTCCACGGTGACCTCCGTCTCGTAGTCCTCCTGGTCTTGGTCTCGTTGCACTAAAATGGCAACCTTTGCCTGATGCCTCGGTACTCCGCGGCTGCGCTTGCCCCCTTTGCACCAAAGAGGAAAGGTGGACGCTGCGCGGGCTGGCACCCGCCTGGCGCCTTGAGTCGTCATGGCTCACGTCACGGGCACCTCGCGAGGTACCCCGCCTTACATCAACCTTAACATCAAACAAATATAGCAAAGGTAAATAACATCATCTCCAAATGATAGCTTGTATGTGTTGGTTTCAGCATGCTGTTAAAGCAGATATAAAATGGAAGGCAATGTTACCGACAGCAAGCTTAGCAACCATCAAATATCACAATTCAAACTGGTATTGTTGAAAATGAATAGAACGTAGGTAATGCTTAAACATCACACTGGATAAATGTGTAAAACTGAAATAAAGGGCATGTGTTAACTACACCAAGAATAACTGGAACCAAATATAGCCGTTCAAACTGGTATTGATGTAGTCGAGCTGCATAGTTCCGACTTGCACGTAATGAACAACACATTGTGAATGACTGAAATAAACAAGGCATGATGAGGCCGTGCCTAAGGAAGATCCACGTCGTCCGCCCCGCGAGGCTTGGCCCCTCGCGAGGGTCTTGAGTCTTGCGTTGATGAAGATGGGCCGTGTTGGGCCACCTTTCGAGCCACGCCGCAGGCCGCAGGCAGGCAAGTCTGGGAACCCGCGTTCCCAGAACGCCGACAATAGCCCCCCGGCCCAAGGCGCGCCCGGACTTGGCCGTGCAAGGAGGCGGAAGGGCAAGTGTGAAGCGCTGCGGGCCCTAACAGCCTGCGGCCTTGGGCGCCGCATGGCGGTTGATTGGGCATGAGCGTCTCCACTTCCCCATGATGCCTTGGTGATTGCGCGAGTTGGACAAGTCCCTGCATGCAAATCGTGTCATGATTACCTGTGATCGTGGAGGCCGGCGGTTGGCCTTCGCCGCTATAAGAACGGAACTGCGCGTGCCCTTCCAGTCCATCCCTCCTTTCTTGTTCTTCTTGCTGATCCTTGCTCCGTCTTGCCGCGATGGCTCTGATTCGCCGGTTCTCTGCAGCGGAGAAGGGAAAGGCTCCTCGAGAGGGACCAGACCCGCTCCCGCCGAGGAAACGGCTTGCCCTCTGCTGCCGGGACGAGGACCGTCAGGTGGTGTCGAGGCCTCGGTGCGAGCGGGCTCCGCCGGGGTTCCCGCTTCCCTTGTATGCCCACGTGGTGGGCCTCGAAGGGGTCGATGTCGATCCCCGCGGTCAGCACCGTCGTCTGCAACGACGGGTCATGAAGGTGTGGGTCCTTCCTCTTGGGGCCCACACCGAGGGCTCCTTCCAAGAGTTCGTGCTCCACTCGCCATTCCTCTCCAGTCTTGGATCTGTCTGCCTCCCTTCGTCGCCTCCTTCATCCCGCCGGGGGAGCCCCTGGAGCTCTGGCTACAGCACGCCGGATGCACCACCCTCGCGACCGAGGCAGAGGTCGCGGTCGTCGCCCCGGGCGAGGTCTACATGACTCATGGCTGGAGGGAGATCGCCCGGGTTTGCAGGGTAAGGGGCATCTTCGCGGTCCACTTGGAGTACGATGGCGCTTCGGTGCTGTTCTTCAAGGTCTTCGACGCGGACGGGCGCCGGGTGGAGTGTTGCCCTGGTGAAGGCGGCCAGGGCCCTGCTGTGACGAGGACCGGGCTCGCCAGTCGCTCCCTTGGCGGCTCCTCAGGCGGCGGAGACGTCGGAGGCTCCAGCGACTCCGGTGAGCCCTTCGCGACTCCGGAGACGAGCGACGGCAGCTACGAGCCCCCGAGCCGGCGCCGCTCCTGGAGCAGGGCAGGCTCGTCTGGCCGTCGCCGACTCTGATCTGGATGGGGTTGGCGCCGGCGCTTGACGGCCCACTGTTGATGATGGCATCTTTTGCAGGAGCATGTGTAGTTAGCATCCCTTAGGATCCGTTCCCTGCGAGGAATCAAAATGCGCCCCATGGGGGCTTGTAAGGTGCCTGTAATCCTATTTGTTAATACATGACCCTTGCTATGGAGCTGTGCGAGTTGCTGATTCCGTCTTAGCTCAGTTCTCCCTTTCAAACCTTGCGAGGGCTTGGTGCTCTGCGTCGACAGGTCCCAGTCCCAAGGCGGCGTCAGCCGTCGCTGGTATGCCAGGTCGCGATGCTGTGGTCAAGGCCAGGAGGTGAGCGACCCGAGGTCCGGTAAGAGCCCCTGAGTCGCAATGCTCAGGAGGTCCCCTTTGGCGCCCAAGCAGCCGTCGCTAGGTGAGAAAGGAGAGCAGCGTCGCTGACACGGAATTGCATGAGGTGCGGGGGTAGTGCTATGATAGCCAGTGCTTTCGGGCGGTGACTTATCTCGAGAGTCGGGGATCATTCCTGGTGTGTCGTCGGGTCCGCGCGTCAGCAGGAGCGGAATCGCTCGGCGAGGTCCTCGCGTGCCCCTTCTCCCCCGCCTTTGCTCCCCTTTCTGCTCTACGTCCTCGGGTCCCGGCCCTCGAGCTAGTCTCAGCCGTCGCTGGTATGCCAGGTCGCGATGCCATGGTCAAGGCCAGAGGGTGAGGGCTGGAGAGCCAGTAGGAGCCCTGAGTCGCGATGCTCAGGCACCCCCCCTTTAACGTGCAAGCGGTTCGCGCGGACAAGAGTGAAAGGAACACCGCGAGGGCCTTGCCTAGCGCAACTCCCTTAGGGGATCCTGTAAACTCATCACAAAAGGAAGAGAAGGTTGCCATGACAACTATCAGTCTGCCGTTAGTTGCTTCCGAGGGGAGGTGTGGCACTGGAGGCTTGACAAGGTGGCGCCATGCGGGGCTGCCGCGGCCAGAGCTCAGCCACTCAGGTTTGTCGGCGTTGCAGGAACGGACCCATGCGCAAGCGTCGTGCCGTTGTGGGAGCAATTCCGTCGGTTGGCGTCAGTTGAGCAGGCAACTAGATCAAACACGTTAGCCGCGAAGGAGAGGATTCATTCAAATAGACGCTGGAAAGGTAGACATCGCTGGGTCAGGCCCAAGCGACTTGGGGATGATGCAGCCCGAGGGGCGCCCCCAACAAACCAAGCTAACAACATGAAGTAAAAGGGATACATACCGCAGGGACGGACCCACGTGGCCTGGGAACGATGCAGCCCTGGGAGGGCGCTCCCAGCTGGAAATGAGACTTGTAAGATGTCACCTGAAGGTGTCGAGGGCGAAGGGGTGTTGGTGCAGCATACTCGGTGGGCTGCGGAAGCCGATCCTCACGAGCCCCCATGCCCAGGGGCCTCGGGAGGCTTCGGAGCCACTGGTAGTTCTTCGCGAATCATCTCCATCTCTGCCAAGGCTGCGGAGCGCCTGTCTCCTTGAGCCTCCATGATGCCCCTCATGAGGCGCTGGCGCGTTGCAACCGCGCTCGGTAGGCCGTAAGGCATGCGAACATAGCTGTGGGGCGGGCCTCCGCAGCACCCCACCCGCGAGGGCCAGAGGCGCCCCATCGTGGCGGCTTGGTTGAGCCCTGGTACGTCGATGCAGACACGCAGCCTACCATCCTCGCCTAGTTGGGGAGCCACAGCCGGCAGGCGGCGGCAACCCCTCATGATTCTTGATTCCTGTAGTTCTTGAATGGCCTTGTTGACGAACTCCTGCGGGTCTGACCTTCCTTGCCTCGCTCCTTCTTGAGGGAAACGTGCTTCGAAACACGCCTCCACGTGGTGCCCAAGCGCCTCCATCGTGACCCTGGCCAGGTCGGTGGCCCTCCAGGGGAGAGCCCCCGAGCCCAGCCTGAGGAGGGCGCTGGGCGCGCTTTCCTATGTGATGGAAGGAGGTTCCCCCTGGGCAGATGCGGGCCATGAGGGGCCCGCCTCCTGAGGGGCCGGTCCGGACGATGTCTTCTTCTTCTTGGGGGTGGTCTCAAGAAGCCTCCCGCTTCGGCGATCCGGGTCTTCTAGCGTCGCAGCCTGAAAGGCTCGCTCCAGGGAACACACTGCGTCCTTCTCTTCACAGGGCACCGTGATGACTCCGCCACTTCCTGGCATCTTGAGGACGTTGTAGCCATGGTGAGTCACGGCCATGAACTTGTCCAGTGCTGGGTACCCGAGGATGGCGTTGTACGGCAGGCGGATGTGGGCGACGTCAAAGTCGATGAGCTCGGTGTGGTAGTTGTCGCGTGCCCCGAAGGTGACAGGGAGGCGGACCTGCCCAATCGGGAGCGTGGAGCCGTTGGTGATACCGGAGAAAGGCTTGGTTGGGTGAAGCTGGCTGTAGGGCACTTGGAGGTTGTTGAATGTTTCCACGAAAAGGACATTGAGCCCTGCCCCGCCATCGATGAGGGTCTTGGTGACCACCATGTTGCTGATGATTGGGGAACAAAGCATTGGGAGGACTCCGGCTGTAGCCGCACACTTGAGCTGATCTGCCGAGCTGAACGTGATGGCGCACGCCGACCACCTGAGAGGGAGCGTGGTTTAGAGCCTGGGGAGGACTGTGTTCACTTCCCGGGCAAACTGCTTGAAGATGCGTTGGGAGGCTGGGGCTTGAGCTCCGCCCAAGATGCAGGCGATGGCACGTGGCTCCTGGAAGCCCCCAGCCCCTTCGTCTTGATGGCGGTCCTCATTTCTCCTTGGCTGAGGCGGCAGTGGAGGGAGGCCTGCGTGGCCCTGTGGGCGATCCTCACGAGGCTGATCCCTCCAGTCCCCCTCGCGAGGTGGGTCCCGCCAGCGATCCTCGCGAGGTTGATCGCGCCACCCTTGGCACGGGCCGCGGTCTTCCCAACATCCTGCGTTCTTCCTCCTCCTCGGCCGTAGCCCCGATCGGCGCATTCGGGACGACGGCCGATCCTTCCTTCTCGCACGACGCGGAGTTCTTGGCATTCGTTGGTGTTGTGGGTGTGGAGGTCGTGGTACACACAGTACCGGCCGCCCCGGGAGGACTCAGGCAGATCTTTGCCCCGCTTGGTGTCTGGTTCTGCCGCGAGCACGGCAGCCCCCTTGCGCTTGACGTCCTTGGCCTTGGGCTTCTTCTCTTCTGGGTACGTGGCAGACAGCTCGAGGAGGGAGAGGCGTCCCTCCTCAGCCCTGGCGCACTTGGTCGCCAAGTTGAACAGCTCCAGGGAAGTGCACAGGTCTTCATGCATCGCCAGCTCCTCCTTCATCTTGATGTCGCACACACCATCGGAGAAGGCCGAGATGATGGCCTCCTCAGACACCTTGGGGATCTTGAGGCGCGTGTTGTTGAAGCGCTAGATGTACTTTTGCAGGGTCTCTCCAGGTTTTTGCTTGATGCGGCGCATGTCGCTCACGGCGGGTGGCCGGTCGCGAGTACCTTGGAAGTTGGCGATGAAGCGGGTGCGCATCTGGTCCCAGGAAGAGATCGTGCCTGGAGCAAGATTCAGGAGCCAGGTGCGAGCTCCTTCCTTGAGCACCATGGGAAACCAGTTCGCCATGACCTTCTCGTCCCCGCTGGCAGCTTCGATGCCCAGCTCATAGAGTTGGAGGAACTCGGTAGGGTCAGTCGTGCCATCGTAACGAGGAGGCAGGTCTGGCTTGAACTTGCGGGGCCACGTGACGCTACGCAGCTCGGTGGTGTAGGCGCGGCAGCCTGCGGTGGCCACGAAAGGCTTCGACTGGTGGAGAGCTCGGTCTTGAGGGTCCTCGCGCGCTGCGGCTAGGAGCAGCGCGGGGTCTTGGGGTGCCGGAGCCGGAGCAGGGAGCGCCCAGGCAGCTCCTGGCGGGCGAGGGACTTCTTGGCAACTCCGTTCTTGCTGCGCTGGCACCTGACGGAGCGGGTTCCGCCCAGGGGCCGCGCGCCTTGGAGCCATGGCATCTTCTTGGAGAGGAGGCGGCTGGTACACCTCCGGAGCTTCGTTGCCCGCACGGGGCGCGGTGTGGCGCACCAGAACGGACGGCGCGGGAGATCCCCCTACGGCGCGGACAAGCTCGGCGACGCGGTCGAGCCACTCGTCATAGACGTCGTCGACGGGACGGTAGCGCAGGAGCTCATTTTCTGCGAGGAGCGTAGCTCGAGCCTCCAAGGGGGCGCGGAGCGCGCGGGACGAAGAACCAGCTGGTGCGAGCAATGGAGTAGCAGTGCGGCCGTCTTGCCGCACGGAAGGGTGCTGAGACGAAGCTTGCTGCTCGCCCCCCGCCGGGCCGGTGGCGGCGTTGATGGCGGGCAACGGGGAACAACGAGGATGTCCGCCGACGGGCGCCGTCTGGGCGACGCGGGAGGCGATGGCGGCCCGGCGCTCGGCGCGGGCCCGACGAGCGTCGGACATGGATGCGACGGTCAGAGGAGAATGGGGCGGTGCAAGACGAATTCCGGCGCCCCCCTACCTGGCGCGCCAAATGTCGGATTTCGGGTTCCGGCAGACCCTTAAGGTTCGAACACTGGGGTGCGCACGGAGATTACGCCTTCTACCTCTCCATCTCGTAAAGATCTAGACTACTGAAAGAATAGCACAAGAAACACAAGGTTTATACTTGTTAGGGCCACCGTTGTGGTGTAATACCCTACTCCAGTGTGTGGTGGGTGGATTGCCTCTTGGGGCTGATGATGATGAACAATACAAGGAAGAATAGCCTCGCGAGGGTCTGTTCTTGGATGGGGCGATGAACTGCTGGGAGGAGTTCAACCACCTTTTACTTTCTCTCTCTCTCTAGCCAACCGACCGAACCCCCTTGCTATGTGGGTGGCTGGTCCTATTTATAGAGGCCCTGGTCCTCTTCCCAAATATTGAGCGGGAAGGGAGCCAACAATGGCGGGCTAATTTGAAGGGGGACAGCAAGTATGAACTATCCTGACAAAAGCAGTCTTCGCCTGCGCAAAGCTCTGGTGATGACGCCGTCTTGGGCTCCACGGTGACTTCCGTCTCGTAGTCCTTCTGGTCTTGGTCTCGTTGCACCGAAATGGCAACCTTTGCCTGATGCCTCGGTACTCTGCGGCTGCGCTTTCCCCCTTTGCACCAAAGAGGAAAGGTGGACGCTGCGCGGGCTGGCACCCGCCTGGCGCCTTGAGTCGTCATGGCTCACGTCACGGGCACCTCGCGAGGTACCCCGCCTTGATCCCTCCCCCTCCTCATGGGCCAGCCTGACGAGGCCGTGCCTGAGGAAGCTCCATGTCGTCCGCCCCGCGAGGCTTGGCCCCTCACGAGGGTCTTGAGTCTTGCGTTGGTGAAGATGGGCCGTGTTGGGCCCCCTTTCGAGCCACGCCGTAGGCCGCAGGCAGGCAAGTCTAGGGACCCCCGTTCCCAGAACACCTACAGTGGCGTACCGCAAAACGGATGAAATGGACTTGTGTTGGAGCGCTACGGTCGAAATGGGAGTCCTGTTCATCGGGAGGGGTGTGGCGTACCGCAAAGCCGGACTCCACGGGGTACTGTTCATCTCCAGCTTCGACCCCCTCCAGCCTCCACGAGCTACTGTTCATCCACCGTCGACCTCCTCCAGCCTCCACCTATGATTGTTCATCCACGGGCTCCTGTTCATCCAGCCTCCACCGCGCGCTACTCCACCAGCTACTGTTCAACCAGCCCTCTCCACAGGCTCCTGTTCAACCACCCCTCTACGGGCTACTGTTCATCCTGCCCTCCACCGTCTACTATTCATCCTGCCCTCCATGGGGTGGTCCGGTTCATCCAGCCCTCCACGGGGTCCTGTTCATCCAGCCCCAACTGGCTCAATCGATCGGGGTCCTGTTCATCCAGAGGCAACACAACGGGGTCCTGTTCATCCACCCCCACCGGGAACTGTTCATCCAAACCCCCTGCAACGCTCACTGTTCATCCAGAGGCAGCATCGATCGGCTTCAGTTAGCAGCAGTAGCGAAGGAATCGCTCGATCGGGTTCAGTTAACAGCCATCGATCGATCGCCCGGGTTCAGTATCGCATAGCGTGCAGTGCAATCGCTCGGGTTCAGTTAGAGCCCAACGCCTCGCTCGGGTTTAGTTAGAGCCAATGCCTCACACACACGCGCGTACGTGTACGAGAGAAGCGTGCATCGCTCGGCCCCCGACCTCCCACCGTAACCGGGAACTCCCCGAAATTTTCCTCCCCCTCGCTTCTACCATGGTTTTTTCTGTCATGGACGGCCCAAAGAATGTCATGCAGCTGCGTCTCCGGCCTGCCCAGGATGAAAAGCCCATTTTCTGTGATGATTTTTTGTCATAGAAGTAGGAGCCCACCACATCTATGATGATACCGGGTTTTGTCACAATTATCGTCATAGAAGTGTCATATGTATGCCAGAATTTTTTTTCATTTGGCCCAAAATGTCACGGATGTGTCTTTTTTTTGTAGTGGAAGCTTTTGTAAGAAGACATATGGCAAGCTGTGGTCCTGCTGAGAGATCTAATATGTACAAATCATCTTTACGATACCCTTCAAAGACTAGAGACTTGTCAGATTCCATTAGAACAAGGCAACGATATTTTCCAAATATCACAATCATGTTCAAATAGCAAAGCATTGAGACAGACATTAAGTTGAAACCAAGGGATTCAACAAGCATCACTTTATCCATGTGTTGATCCTTTGAGATTACAACTCTACCTAGACCCAATACCTTGCTTTTACCAATGTCAGCAAATGTGATGTGACTCTTGTCAGATGGACGTAAGGTGGAGTCCATGAGAAGACTTCGATCACCAGTCATATGATTAGTGCATCCACTATCACTAATCCATTCTGAAGCAGCTGGTGTCATACCCTATAGAGCAGTTAGGGGGGTAGGCTTCACGAAGAGTATTGTGAAGCATAAACATTTGATGAGAAAGTGGATTATGAAAGCTCAAATCCAGGTTAGGACGGATAGGATGCATGGCAAGCGACTCAGGAATGAAATACATAAGAAGACCATTTGGGCATTTTATCTTGCGCCCCACAAGATGTTTTAGGTCCCCAGCAATAGCATTTGACGCCATTGATTTCCGGCTGGAGACCTTGCCCTGCAAAAGAGAGTTAAGTCTTCTTAACCACCCACATCTTCAGGGGTGGCTTCGAAGCAATGAGTCTAAGTGCAGCATCTGAGAACTTCGGCTTTGGAGCCCTAGCAAATAGCCTAGCAGGAGGCGAATAATACTCATATGAATAAGCAGAGTAGTTCTTGGTCTTATGAACATGGCGGTTTGATGAAACAAACTCATATTCATAGGCCTGAGTATGGTTTCCCTTCAAAACATTTGTGTTAGGGCGACTCTGGTGAGTCCTCTGTCTGTATGAAGCCTTTGGACCATGTGAAGCCTTTGGTCTGGTGTTTGTCTTCTTCCCAGGTTGTGTCATGATGACATTCACCTGAAGATTTTCAAGACAACTCTTGGGCACCTAGATCTTCTTCAAAGGTGGTCCATTCCTGCAGTTAGTACCAATATACCTGGCAAACACTTCACCATTCTGATTCTTAAATAGTTTATAGTTTGCATCAAAGGATTCATCCATGATAATAGGGTTAGCACTAGTGAAGCCAGATAGGGTGGATGGATCCACTAAAGGTTCCTTTGTAGCAACCCATGTGGTTTTGGGGTACTGCTTAGGCTTCCAGTAAGAACCATCAACATTCATTTTCCTCTCGAACCCAACACCCTCTTTCCTAGGGTTTCGGTTCAGAATCTACTTTTTGAGGACATCACATAGTGTGTGATGCCCTTTGAGACTTTTGTACATCCCTGTCTCAAGCAATGTCTTCAACCTAGCATTTTCATCAGCAATAGCAGTGGCATCCTTAGCAGAGGGGTTAGTTACCACATCAACAGTTGAAGATATTGCAGCGGTAGCAGCAGTAGAACATTCAGCAACAGAAGTAGCGTTATCACGCTCAAGGCATTTTAGACATGGTGGTTCAAATCCTTCCTGAGCGGGATTGATCTTTTGAGCGTGAAGTGACTCGTTTTCTTTTTGAAGATCTTCATGAACTGCTCTTAATTTCTCAAGTTCTCGCTTCCTTTGAAGATAATCATAGGAAAGCTTTTCATGAGTTGTTGAGAGCGTTTCATGATGACTTTCAAGTTCCTCATACTTAACATGAAGATTTTTTATGTCTTCAATTAAGGACTGAGATCAGGTCATTTCCGCGTCCAACAGGTCATCGCTTTTGTCTAACAGTATTTGAATATGTTCCACAACTTTCTGTTGTTCAGTTGCAATTTTAGCAAGTGTTTTGTAGCTGGGTTTGGATTCACAGTCAGAGTCATCTTCACTTGATGTTTGAAAGTAAGCATCACATGAGTTTACCTTGGCACCACGTGCCATGAAACAGTAGGTGGGAGCGGAGTCGTCCTTGTGCTTAGCATCAGCGTAGGTGACGGAGCCATTGTCTTCAGTGTTGAAGATGGACTTCGCAACGTAGGCTGTGGCTAGAGCTAGACTTGCAACGCCAGAGTCGGACTCCTCCTCAGACTCCACCTCCGCCTCCTTTGAATCCATCTCCTTTCCAGCAAAAGCACGAGCCTTGCTAGATGAGCCCCTCTTGTGTGATGAAGACTTTGATGAAGATTTGGAAGAAGACTTTGAGGACTTCTTCTTCTTCTTGTCATCAGAATCATATTCATTGCTCTTCTTCTTATTGTTGTTTTCATTGTCCCACTGCGAACACTTAGAGATGTAGTGACCAGGTTTCTTGCACTTGTGGCATGTTCTCTTCTTATGGTCATGAGTAGAAGCTTCATCATTTCTTGAGCTGGATCAAGAAGACTTTCTGAAGCCTTTCTTCTTGGTCAATTTCTGGAACTTCTTCACAAGCATAGCAAGCTCCTTTCCAATGTCTTCAGGATCATCAGAACTGCAGTCAGATTCTTCTTCAGATGAGGAAGCAGCTTTTGCCTTCAAAGCGCGAGTTCGGCCATAGTTGGGACCATAGATATCTCTTTTCTCAGATAGCTGAAACTCATGTGTGTTGAGCCTCTCAAGTATGTCAGACGGATCGAGTGTCTTGAAGTCAGGGCGTTCTTGAATCATTAGGGATAGGGTGTCAAATGAGCTGTCAAGTGATCTTAGGAGTGTCTTGATGATTTCGTGCTTGGTGATCTCAGTGGCGCCTAGAGCATGAAGCTTATTTGTGATGTCAATGAGGCGATCAAACGTGAGCTGAACATTCTCATTATCGTTTCTCTTGAAGCGGTTGAAGAGGTTGCGAAGGACACTAATCCTTTGATCTCTCTGGGTTGAGACGCCTCTGTTGACCTTGGAGAGCTAGTCCCAGACTAGTTTCGACGTTTCAAGAGCACTCACACGGCCATACTGTCCTTTGGTCAGATGACCACAGATGATGTTCTTGGCAGTAGAATCCAGTTGAATGAACTTCTTGACATCAGCCGCGGTGACGCCTTCGCCCGCCTTGGGAACGCCATTCTTGACGACATACCAGAGGTCGACATCAATGGCTTCAAGATGCATGCACATCTTATTCTTCCAGTAGGGGTAATCAGTGCCATCGAAGAGAGGGCTCACAGCGGAGACTTTGATTATCCCTGCAGTCAACATAGCTAAAACTCCAGGTGGTTAAACCGAATCACATAGAATAAGGGAGTACCTTGCTCTGGTACCAATTGAAAGTGCTAGTTATCGACTAGAGGGGGGGTGAATAGGTTATTTTTATGAAAGTGAAAGCACGAAGACTATTAGCAGCTACGTAGTATGGATCAGGATGGAAGATAGTATGAAGCCAATCAGAACAGGTAGTCACATAGTGAAGTCACACATATAATGCAAGCAGGCAATGACTTCACGAAGACAAACTGTATGTAAAAGGAAAAGAAGAGATAGAACTAGTTGCTTGGTGAAGACAGAGGATTTGTTGGACCAGTTCTAGTTGCTGTGACAACTGTATGTCTGGTTAGGGAGGCTGAGATTCAACTCAGAAGACCGTGTCTTCACCTTATTCCCCTTGAGCTAAGGATACCCAGTCCTCGCCCAATCACTCAGGTAAGTCTTCAAGGTAGACTTCCAAACCTTCACAGATTTCGTTCACCGACGATCCACAATGACTCTTGGATGCTCAGAATGCGACGCCTAACCGGCTGGAGGATTCACTGTCCTCAAGTGTAACAAGTCTTCAGATCACACAGACAGAAAGACATTAGTGATGCATAACACTCTTTGGCTCTGGGTGTTTAGGGCTTTGTCCTCGCAAGGATTTCTCTCTCAAAGGCTTCGAGGTGGGTTGCTCTCAAACGACAAAAGCCGTGAACTAACTCTGAGCAGCCACCAATTTATGGTGTAGGGGGTGGGCTATTTATAGCCACTAGGAAACCCGACCCGATTTGTCCGAAATGACCCTGGGTCACTAAGGAACTGACATGTGTTCCAACGGTCGGATTTCAAACACATGCGGCAGCTTGACTTGGGCTACAAGTAAAGCTGACTCGAGCTCTGGATAAGATTTGCTCTCATTTTCTTTGCTCGAAGACTTAGGATTTGGTTGAGCATCACTTTAGTCACTCTGACTTTGTTCACTTGGACCCCACTTAATAGTACGGTGGTTCCTATGACTCAACAAAGAAGAAAATGAAACTACGAAACAACTATGTCTTCGCGCTCCAAAGACTTCATGCGATGTCTTCTCATGTCATAGTCTTCAATGTGAATATCTTCACATACCACCATTATCTTCAATGTCTTCACACATTTTAGGGGTCATCTCTGGTAGGTAAACCGAATCAATGAGGGACTACTACCTGTGTTATCCTGCAATTCTCACAAACACATTAGTCCCTCAACCAGGTTTGTCATCAATACTCCAAAACCAACTAGGGGTGGCACTAGATGCACTTACAGGTACCGAAAAGATGATTTGTACATGGTAGATTTCTCAGCAGGACCACAGTTGGCCGTATGTCTTCTAGCAAAAGCTTCAGAATGTTGGCTCTGGCATCGGAGGCTAGGGCATGCTGGCATGAGGAACTTGTACACTCTCGCGAAGAAGAAGCATGTCGTAGGCATTGAGAGCGTCAAGTTAAAAAAGGATTATCTGTGTGGTGCCTCCGAGGCTGGGAAGATGACTAGGGCCAAGCATCCCTCGAAGACAATCATGACGACATCATGTCCATTCGAGCTGCTTCACATGGACCTATTCGGCCCTACTCACTACTCCACTCTTACTACCACTGCTTGTCTCTATGGTTTCCTTATTGTTGATGATCACTCTAGACCACTAAAAAAAGACACATCCGTGACATTTTGGGACAAATGAATTTTTTTCTGTCATACATATGACACTTCTATAACGATAATTGTGACAAAACCCGGTATCATCATAGATGTGGTGGGCTCCTACTTCTGTGACAAAAAATCATGACATAAAATGGGCTTTTCATCCTGGGCGGGCCGGAGACGCAGCTGCATGACATTCTTTGGGCCGTCCATGACAAAAAAACCATGGTAGAAGCGAGGGGGAGGAAAATTTCGGGGAGTTCCCGGTTACAGTGGGAGGTCAGGGGCCGAGTGATGCGCATTTCTCTCGTACATGTACGCGCGTGTGTGCAGGCGTTGGATCTAACTGAACCCGAGCGAGGCGTTGGGCTCTAACTGAACCCGAGTGATTGCACTGCAGGCTACGCATTACTGAACCCAAGCGATCGATCGATGGCTATTAACTGGACCCGATCGAGCGATTCCTTCGCTACTGCTGCTAACTGAAGCCGATCGATTGGATGAACAGTGAGCGTTG
>NC_041384.1:200872778-200878838 GCF_002162155.2 Triticum dicoccoides | reverse complement strand
TGGAGGGGTGGTTGAACAGGACCCTGTGGTGTGGAGGGCTGGATGAATAGTATACGGTGGAGGGGTGCCCGTGGAGGGGTGGTTGAATAGGACCCCGTGGTGTGGAGGGCTGGATGAACAGTAGACGTGGAGGGGTGCCCGTGGAGGGGTGGTTGAACAGTAGCTGGTGGAGTAGCGCGTGGTGGAGGCTGGATGAACAGGAGCCCGTGGAGGCTGGAGGAGGTCGACGGTAGCCCATGGAGGCTGGAGGAGGTCGACGGTGGAGATGAACAGTATCCCGTGGAGTCCCGTTTTGAGGTACGCCACACCCCTCCCGATGAACAGGACCCCCATTTCGACCGTAGGAGGTCCATTTCGTCCGTTTTGCGGTACGCCACACCCCTCCTGATCAACAGGACCCCCGTTTTGACCGTAGGAGGTCCGTTTCATCCGTTTTGCGGTATGCCACACCCCTCCCGATCAACAGGACCCCTGTTTCGACCGTAGGAGGTCCGTTTCCTCCGTTTTGCAGTATGCCACACCCCTCCCGATCAACAGGACCCCGTTCCGAACGTAGGAGGTCCGTTTCCTCCATTTTGCGGTACGCCAGGCCTTGTTTCCGTCGCATGTTCCGTCCAAGCCCTCCCGATGAACACGATCACGCATTCCGTTCCGACCCAGCCGGTTGGCTCCCACGTGTTCCGTTGCCTCCCGATGAACACGACACATTCTGTTGCCTCCCCATGAATACGACGCATTCTGTTGCCTCCCCATGAACACGACGCATTCCGTTGCCTCCCCATGAACACGACGACGACGCTGTTTCTCCGTTCCGACCTAGCCATGTATACTAGCCCTGGCCGTACGTATGCGCGAGTAGACGTTCGAGACCCCGCCCATATGTACACATATGTGGCCGTCTTTTCTTTCTTGCACCCTGGCCGCTGTATGTACATGTACATGCTACGTGCGCTCCTCTACTACGACACGTGCGCGCCTCTACATCCACCAGTATATATGTACGTAAACGTTCGTGACCAGAATGACAACGCTATGTACGCTTCGACCAGGTGGGTCCCGACTGTCAGGCACTTCCTTGTGTGCGAAGATGCAGCTGGTGGGTCCCAATAGTCAGGGGGCAAACATTTTTTCACGAAATACGGTGGACTGTCTGATGGGTCCCCGCTGTCAGGTGGAGGAATAATTATTTTGCACGTAATAAGGAGGCACTTCCTTGCTACGGCCATGGACCCAGCTGTCAACCTCTCCACGTACAGTCCACGTCCGATGGAAGCCGTTCCTTGACCATGTTGACCACGCCGCGCCGAGAGCACCAGGGCGGTGGACGACAGCGAGGCCTAGGAAGGGGACGACGCGGAGCCGGGGAAGACGCGGTAGTGGATGCCCACACGTAGAGGAGTATGAGGGTTCACTGGTTCGCTGCGGTGTGAGGCTGCCGTCACCGTAGAATAACATGGGGTGTGGGTGAGTAGAGGGATGGCATGGCCAGCGGTGGGAGTAGTAGGGGCGGTGAGGCCTCCGCCGCATCGCAGCTTGCCACGGGAGGCAGGAGCACGAGGCACGACCAGCGCTCGTCTAGGCGGCTGGAGCAAGAAGACCAGAGGTTGAAGAAGCACTACGGCCGTTGGATGGACATCATACGGTCACTGGAGCTAGAATCGTGCATATTGACTATGTTGACAAAGCCCTCCGTCCCCGTCAACTTAGTAGGCCCACAAGTCAGCCTGCCACTATACTAGGTCCCAGCTAACAGGGGGAGTATTCATATTTTTTTTGTGCGTAATAAGGAGGCACTTCCTTGCATGCGAAGATATAGCTGGTGGGTCCGAGCTGTCAGTGGCGGTAACTTTTTTTTTGCGAAATACAGAGGCCCTTTCGGTTGGTCCCTGATGTCAGGTGGAGGAATCATTATTTTGCGCATAATAAGGAGGCATTTCCTTGTGTGCGTCCGTGGACCCAGCTATCGGCCTGTCCATGTACAGTCCACATCAGATGCATGTTAGTCGTTGACCATGTTGACCAGGCCGCGCCGAGAGCACCAGGGCGGTGGACAACGGCGAGGCCTAGGAAGGAACAACACGGAGGCAGGGAAGACTCGGCAGTTGTTTCCCACGCGGAGGCACTACAAAAAAAATACAGTTCCGTGATGATACGTGTTTGTCACACTAGGTCGTGTTTTCTGTCATGCATGTACATCCATGAAAAATTTATGATAGAACCAAGATAGTCATACATGTGCTGTCGTAGAAGTGTTCCATGACATTACCAAAATTATCATCATGGAAGTGTCCACTTCCATGACGATAAATCGCGTGTCATAGAAGTGCTTTCGTCAAGGCTGACCGACACGTGGCATCCACCGTAATGGAGCGCCGTTAAGCTATCGGGTCGGGTTTTGGATCCGATAACCCGTTAACAACCCCGACCAATGGGGATTTTCCACGTGTAAAATCATCATTGGCTGGAGGAAACACGTGTCGGCTCATCGTTGGGACAGATGTCAACCACTCATTGGACGAAAGGCGCCTATGATATGTCGACACGTGGCACGGCCCAACAGAGGCCCATTCCTGTGAAAAGGCTGGGCCGTTTGACTTGTTCAAAAGCTGGCAGGCCGGCCCATGGAAAGCGTTTTAACGGCCTGTTCGAATATTGCCCATTTCCAGCCCGCTAACCCAAGGCCCGTTAGGCCCTATCCGAATTGGGCCTAGTGCGTCATCTGGGCCATTCAATATGATTCCAGCCTGTTTTCACTTCTGGCCCATGTATGGCCCATGATGTCTTTAGGCCCATATGAGGCCCTATGTAACTCTTGGCCTACTAACGGCCCATGGTGAAACTGGCCCGTAATGAACAGTGTATCACTTTACACCTATTAACGGCCCGTGGTGAAACTAGCCCGTAATGAATAGTGTATCACTTTATAACCATTAACTGTCCGTTATTCCGTTGGGCCGTTTCCAGCCCATGTTATCTTTCGGCCTTCTCAGAGCCTATTTAT
Source organism: Triticum dicoccoides (assembly GCF_002162155.2). Lineage (NCBI taxonomy): Eukaryota > Viridiplantae > Streptophyta > Magnoliopsida > Poales > Poaceae > Triticum > Triticum dicoccoides. The sequence goes on along the minus strand of NC_041384.1, from coordinate 200,875,837 downwards.
TCTTGGGCTCATTTCCAGCATTCGTTTACTTATGGTCCGTTACTGTCATTTTCTGCTTGTGGGCCAAATTCAGCCCGTGGTTACAGTCGGCCCGTTTGTGGTCCGTTAATACGTTGGGCCGATTTCATAGCGTCATCAAATACAACCTATTAACGATGGTCCGTTCTGGTTGGCCCATGAACGGACGATTCCAAATCTAGCCCGTTTACGGCCATAATGTGGTCTGTTTGACCCATGTTTGGCCAATCGATTATATGGCCCGTATAAGGCCCATTGATAATACGGCCCGCAGAAGGCCCATTGTTTCTACGACCCGTAGAAGGCCCACCGTTTCTATGGCCAGTAGGAAGCCCAGTGTCACTACAGTAAATATTTGCCCATGGTTATTGTGGCCTAGTTTTAAAAAATAGGTTATTGCAGCCACTAGCTAACCGCGGAAAAAGAACTGCAATGACTACAAGCAAACAAATAAACAAGACAACAAGGAAAGAAATAAGCAAGCAACTAACGCTTGGCTATCACGGCTATTACACATATTACATCCACTGGGCATCAAAGTTCGCCACTAGTGCAAATATAGGGAACAAAGCAGCATATCATATACATTGGTTGTCAAAGTTGGCGACCAGCGCAAATAAACGCCGCAGCAAAACAAATCCAGAACTGAAACCACTTCAGAAGATTTCAAGAAACAATATCCTGGGTACCCATAATGCTGGCAAGATGCTTAGCAAGCTTATTAACTTTCTCTTGTTTGGCGCTTAAATTCTCCAGCGCTTGCTGTTGCACCAAAAAATATGCATCTGAATTCTGCAGGGACTTCCTCAGTCCTTTAGCTTCCTATCGCAGCACATCTGATCGATGTCTTTCAACTTGAAGTTGAGACTCAAGAAGACGAACTTATTCAGGCAGCGAGTTCGAAGAGCTTGTGCTAGCAGCAGTGGCCAGTAACTCGAACACTACATGAAGACAGGACTTTTGGGTTCCCTCACTATCGTCATGATAGTTTTTATCAGCTTTCTTGGAGACCAACAGGGATGTGTCGCTATCTTGAACCTTATCTGCATTACTTCATTTACCATTGGATAACGCGGTACTGTTCTCCAATATTTTGTCCGCATTCTAAAAGAGAAACAAGCAGACACATCACATGTTTACCATGTTGTATATGAAACTCATTTTGGTAAATGAGTTCAGTAGTAAAGTGGACAGGATAACAGCATGAAACAAACATATATCTATGTAACATGGTCACTTTATGGTCTATATCATTCTAGTTTTTGTTGCCAAATCAAGATAGAGACACAATTCAAATAATACTTGTTCAAGACAAAGTAGAATAGACAGAATATAAGTGTGGGTAACTATAGAGCATTAACAACACTTGTAATGTGCATGACATGAGAACATAACTGTTTATTCAATTGAAATCGAAATCAACATAGAGCAGGTTACAACAGCAAACCAGTTAAAGAAACTGGTTTAAAACGTACCTCTTGCGCCATTGGAGTTTCAGTTCCATCCTTCAAATTTGAAAATAGTTGGTATGAGTAAATACAGTCATGCAAGAGCAAAGGAGTATGAACCATAGCTACAGAACCTGACCTGAGAACAAATCTTCTTCTCCTTTCAGCGTTGAGTTGGGATTCCGAGTGGCGGTCCTCGTGCTTTGGGCACTGTAGTTCCCTTACTAACTGCTCGTGTTTGGGTGCTCTGTGGTGGAGACAGTGCTGTGTCAACTGGAACTGGATTACTATCTATCGGGGTTGGGGTTAGAAGGGGTGTAGCTGGTTCTCTGTCCAACTGGGTACGGGTACAATCTGTGAGAGTCTGGGTTATGTGTGGTGGATCTGGTCCTTGGGCAAGTACAACTGTGGTTCTATCTGCATCAACTGGTAGCACTATATTTTTCGAAGACCGTGTTGTTACTCCCTTAGATACTGCCATCACGCTCTCCAATTCAAATGGCTGATAAACAAGAAAAGTATTTGAAAGTATAGATATTGTATGATAGACAGGTGCAATGGATAGTGGGGAATAAAAGAGGGCATGAAATAATTCATATTTATGTTGTCTAACCAAACAGGATAGCATGACACAATTTCACATATATGATGGCTAACTAAACAGGATAGCATGACACAATTTCACATTATGATGGCTAACTAAAAAAGATGGAAAGACATAGTTCAAAATATGAGACTATGTAAATAGGATGACATGACATACTATATAATGTGTTTATTAAATAGGTTGGCATGCCATAATTCACATACATTCACGAATAGAATGCCATAACTCAAAATATGATGACTGTAAACACTAAACAGGATGAGATGATATAACTATATGATGTATTTATTAAATGGGTTGCCATGCCATAATTCAGATAGATGATGTGTATGTACTATGTAAACATGATGGCATGATATAATTCAAATATATGATTTATATAGTAAGCAAGTAAGCAGATGGCAATCCATATATGATGCAAAAACTAAGCAATGGATGACATGGGTAATATAACCCTGCCAAGTTTGAGCATAGACCTCAAGGGGAAAATAGGACTGGTCATCAGTCTCTGAATCCTCCTCTGAGGATCTCTCTGTAACCAGCAAGATGTCTGCTTCAACATGCAGCATTGTCTGCTCTGAATACCTTGTTTTCACTCCAGATACTTCCATCACCGCTTCAAATGGCTGATGCACAGGAAGAGTAGTTGAATATACAAACATTGTCGCCAAATGGAACACGTAATACAAAAAATGATAACATGAAATAATTCACATGCATGATGATTGGCTAAACAGCATGGCATTGCATAATTCACATATATAATGCCTTTGCAACAAGATAGCATTGTATAATTCACATATATAATGTCTTGCAACAAGATGGCAATGCATAATTCACATATATGGTAATTAGACACTGAACAGGTGGCATTCACACAAAGCATGTCTAAACTAATCAAATGACATAGCAATGCGAGACACCATACGCACGATATGAGCAACATAACCCTGCCAAGTTAGGGCATACACCTCGGGGGGGGGGGG
>NC_041384.1:200835015-200872651 GCF_002162155.2 Triticum dicoccoides | reverse complement strand
GGGGGGGGGGGGAGAGAATAGGACTGGTCATCTGTCTCTGAATCCTCCTCTACCAGCGAGATATGCGCTTCGTCAGATAGCATAGTCTACTCTGAAGACCTTGTTTTCACTCCAGAATTTGCCATCACCGTGTCAAATGGCTGATGCACACGAAGAGCAGTTGAATGTAATAACATTGTTGACAAATGTAATATGTAACGAAAAAAGGATGGCCTGATATAATTTACATATAAGATGACTGGCTAAGCGGGATGGCATTGCAAAATTCACGATTATAATGCTATTATGCTACTATCTCTTAGTCTTGTGCTTCATGAATAGGAATTTGAAAAGGAGGACAAGTGAAAATTAAAATTCCTACGTTTTTTCTTTCAAGGAGACACTAAAGGAACAAATCCGTGTGCTCAGTGGACAATATATATAACATGTAGAGTAAAAAAGAGATGCAACAAGTGTACAACCTCTTTGGCGAAGCCATGTCGATCTCAGCGTGATTGGGTTAGCCGGTGAGGATGCTTCGACTGACTTGGCTGTCGGAGGAGGGGAAGAAGATCTTAGGCGTATGGAGATGGAGCCCGAGGTACTGCTCCACTGTGATGGAGGGTTTCGTTGTTGGAGCAGCTCCGGTGAGTTGTACGACGCCGAGGCTGAAGCAGGACAAGAGAGACAACGAACAACATTAACCTGAGTGGAATTCTAATAGCATCTCCAATACATGACGTAAAATACATAAACACAAAGTGCTAGATGTAAAATACATCAGCCGCTCATCTCTGAACTTAACTGTCGAAACTGAATTTAACTGTCGAAACTGAACTTAATTGTCGAAACTGAATTTTGCTGTCGAAACTGAATTTTGCTGTCGAAACTGAACGCACTAGCAAGGTGAGGCTACATGTCGGTTGACTGACTTTTTCATCTCTGGTCAGTCGATTTTGCAGCCGTTGGATACAAAATCAAGGGTCTGCGGTTCATCTTCAACCTCCACCGCCCTGAGCCGGCCCAACAGCAGCCCCCCGCCGCCCGCGGCCGCGGTGCGCCGCGCCGCCCGCCCCAAAAAAACTCCCCACCGCTGGTCCGCCGCCGCCACGGCCATCCCTCTAGGCCCCCACCCCGTGCCGAGCTTTTTCTCCGGAGATCCCCACGCCACCGCCCGCCAACGCCCCACCACCGCCGGCGACCACCACCCCCATCCTGAACCCTAAGATAGATAGTGGGGTACCTCTCCGGCGAGCCCCCCTCCCCGTTGCGGCTGGTTCTTCTTCACCCCGGCGGCATCGGAGTGAAGTGTAGCTAAATCGGAGCAGCATCGCAAGCAAGAGCAAGAGCGAGAGCAGCAGTGCGAGCAAGAGCAATAGCAATAGCAGACCAGGCAGGGGACCGAGAGCAAGAGCAGAGCAGCAGCGCGAGCGAGAGCTAAAGCAGCAACAGGTCCTACTGATGTGGACGTTGCTACCGAGGGAGCGACACCATGGAGGAAGTGGCCGGCGACGCCGTCGTGGATGGAGCCGCACCGTGTCAGCTCGAGACCGTGCGCTGGCAGCACTGTGAGATCGAATCAAGAAGAAAATGCAGCGATTTGGGTACAACCTCTTTGGTGGCGCCAATTAGGCCGCATCTTCATCCAAGGAAATGGTGATGATGATGCTCTTCCGGTGGTGCAGGTGAAGACGGCGGTGTGGGAATGGAGGTGGCGCAAAAGATGAGGGGAACATCGGGGCAGCTCCTTGAAGGTGGAGGACGGGGTGGCTGAACCGGTAGGACAATGAGATCGACGATGGATCCTCATCCGGTACGGTGGATGAGGGACGTCGAGGTGTTGTTGTGGACGACGTCGTAGGGAAGAGGCTTCGGCTGGGTGGCGGACAGAGCAGGGTGTGGGGTTTCGTCGTGGGTTTTCGCGGCCTCGGTGTATGAATGGGTGGGCGGATGGGATGGCAGTGGGGAACCATGGCTTAGAGACGCGCTTGTCCGAAATGTGGGGTAAGTTACGAAAGTACCCCCACCGATTTGAGGCGGTTCTTTCGGTTCAGGGGTACCACGGGCTTTTCGCGTGTCGGGATTTCGCAGGAGGTGGGAGTTTTCGCATGCGTTGTAATTTCGGAATAGCAAGGCGCGGGTTGAGATGGAGGGAGTTGTCGTAGCACAACGAGACAAAGATATATCTTAAATATTTCGGGCTAACAAGGCACGGGTTGAAATTTCCGGACAAGCCTAACGTGTACTATACCAAATCAATGCGCCCTACAAATGTCATTCAGAACTTTGAATTCATGTTATGTTCAATTAAAATATTTCGCTACGTGTATAATGCATGAAACCTACTACTCAAATGAACTTTTTAGTGCATTCCAAACGTATATACCACCGCTTCAATATGAACTAAATTTGAATTCTTTTCTCTATTTGAATAAGATCTACAGTAATGATTGTTGTGAAGTCAAAGCCTTTGAATTCGTTTCTATGTTTTAATAAGATCTACAATCATCATTATTGTCAAGTTAAACCATCGTTTGTGTATTATCTTCACAGCACACCACATGATTAGTCTCGAGTTACATATGAACTATGTGTCCTATATGAACTCGAACTAGATTTTTTGAATCCAATTTATTTTGATTTAAAATCACATTACATTTCTAGCTCTAGCTAGATCTTCATAATCTAAACCATGTCTCATATGTATAATGTGTTTATCACATTATGTATGGTGCCCCGCCCCCTACGCCTACAAGTATTTAGATGTGAGTTGCAAACACCACACATTACCACAAATTCAAATAAAATGTGAGAATGTTCGATATATAGTATTGTTTAGATTGTTCTATATTTAGTTGTAAGCTGCAAATGCCACACATTATCACAAATTCAAATAAAATGTGAGATTGTTTGATGTATAGTATGGTTTAGATTGTTCGGCATTTAGCTGTGAGTTGCAAACGCCATGCATTATCACATTATGGTATAACATGTGCACAGCACGTGTATCACCGCTATATTCAGGCATGCAATGTTTAAAACACTATGATCTCCTATTCAAATATATGAATCCGCTTTCATATCAAATTATGATCTTTGTTAGTCTCTTACACCCACACAATCCTATAACCTTTGTAGCTACCACTAACTTTCTCTCGTGCATGCACACGCCCTCCTCGCCCTCCCCCTCCCTCGGCATTCTATCCACCGGGCACATTCATTTTTTTCTTTAGGTCGTTCTCCCAGAGTCTCCACAACTCCTTTCCGACACACACCGATCGATAAACCTCTCCAGCGATGCCTGTCTACAACATACAAACACGCCTTCAATCTCCTCCTTTATGTGTCCTTGCCTCGTGTCTCTCATACGGTCAGACACACATGTAAACTCTCGCCCCTCTTTTCATCGCTCTCACAACCGCACACTCCTCCCCCTATCTAGCTAGTAGTTCGGCCTCTCGCACCACCTCCTAGCTCCATTCTCTCTGTCTATCCGTCTCGTTGGGCCTTATTTGCCTCTAACAAATGGAAGTACACCGATCAATCTCTCGCTATACATATAGCTAGCTAGGTCCTTATAACTCGTTTTTACCCACACGTCAATCGATCTACCTCATTAGTTGTGTCTCTCCCTTCCTCCGACAAACAACAATTGATCTACCGATCTAGTTAGGTTTGCTTACCAAACACATGGTTCCCCTTCATCATCCATGGATGCGTCCCGACAGATCTATCACGCACAGGCACACACAGAAACACATCCCCACACTTATTGATAACATTGCAGTTCCACCCTTAGTTTGTCTAGTAGGCCTCTCCCACCATCTTCGAGAAGCAACTCCATCACCCATCCAGCACTCTACCCCTCTCCCTCCCTCCCTCTCTCCTCTCTCTCTCTCCCATTATATCTCCCGTCCTTCAGTTATATATGGATGTCGACCGATATCCCTCAGGACATAGCTGGGTCTCTCCTTCTCAATACATATACGAGTCGTTCTACCTCTATAGTTAGGCCTCTGCCTACCTCTCCCACCGCCCCCTCCCCCCCACACACACCGACACATCGAGCGCTCTAGTTATGTCTCCCTGCCACACACAAACTTGACGTGTGCCCTCTAACGTTTTGGTAGGCCAGTCGCCCTATATCTTTGACTTGTACACACACACAATTTTGATGGCTCTCTTCATAGATCTCGCACCCACCCACTTGATCCTCTCTTCGACTCTATCGATAGCTATGACCCCTCCCTCTCTTCTCGTGGATTGCCCGACCCTCTATATATGATATGGATAGGCCTCCATTTCACACACATTGCATAAAAAATTTTGTTTGAGATGTCATCGACACATATTCCCACAAATAATTCACGAAATCAACCCCCACCCCACCGCCACCCCAAAAAAAACACTCATGAACGTAGTTTGTATCTCTCACACACACCCACATAGGTGGGGAACGTGCACGAAGAGAAGAGGTGCATGCACGGCGCACGTACTCCCGTCTCTTTCCCAACCACACCCGCGCGGGTACACAGTGGAGCTCATTTCTGTATGAAAAAGGCAGCCCATGTGGTAATTTGGCAGGTGTACTGGTTGTCCACTTGGTAGAGGGAGGATCGTCTACCACGGGTGAACAAACAAATTGCGACTTGACGTGTTATGTTAAAAAAAGAGGCAAACCATATGGGGCCTACCTTAGAGGCAATGCTCTATACACTGGAGTACTTTTGATGTGTCCCGTCAACTCGCAGAACAAGGAGAAGCTTGATTAGTACGCCATCTCCCCCGCCCACGGGCGCGGTGGCTCGCAGGATGAGGTGAAGCTTGCTTACTATGCCTTACGCCCGCTCGCTCGCCCATGCGCGCGGTGGCTCGTAGGACGAGGAGAAAAATTTAGTACTCCCTCCGTTTACTCCTCGTCCCTACTACCTTGGTTATAGAGATTATATCATATTGTTTGGAATATATATGTCCTTTAGTAGATTTCAATATGAACTACTAGTACATACTCCAAACACTGATGTATATGGACGTATTTTAGAGTGTAGATTCACTCATTTTGCTCCGTATGTAGCACTCTCCCTCGCCCCTCGACCCTCGCCCACATGGTGGACGTGTAGCAATTCATTCGGTCTTATATAGCCAGAACGATATATACTGCACTACCATTATTGCTCGACTTCCCGAAGAGGCGAAGAGCCAATCGCAAGGTTAATATTTTGGAGATGCCAAACGCAAGGTTATAGGAGAACGAGTAGTAGGTGCCGCTTCATTTATAAATAAAGTTTTTTTCTTCAGTGGCACGTACGCAATATGATAGGTTCATATGGAGAGAAAAGGAAACCGCTCCACTATATACATAGTCAAGACGGGCCAGCCTACACAGTTGCTTGCTGGGGTTGCTCTCTTCACACTCTCTCGCACAAAACGACTGTGGCCACATCTCTAACATCCCGGCAGATCACGTCCGCTTGGGGAAGGGGTGGATGCTTAGTGTAGATGCAGTGGCCGTCGCCGACGGTGAAAACCCACTGTCGACACGTCCTGATCAGGGGTCCCCGCCGTTCTATCTCACAAAGCCGGTGAGGTTGCCTTCGTCCCTTGCTCACTACCGCAACGTGGGAAGTTGCCGCCTCCAGCCGCCCTCCTCAAGGTTGAGCTACGTACCTTAGGTACAACTCCCTTTACAGCCGGCTTGCACCACTGCTCCAGCTGCCCACATCACTCCTTGTGGATATTTCTCTACTTCTTTGCCCCGCACATACCTCTACTGGCTTCTACGTACTGTATTTGTGATGAGTTTATGTCTCATCAACTAGTCCCAGTAATCTTATTCTAATCACGCTTGTTCAATTTCTTTGCCACAGGGATGCTCATCTCGATTTTGGTAAAACTGCACAAAATGATTCGATGGTCAAAAGGTTGCAAACTTCATTTATTAGGAAGCTAGAACGTTGCCAACAAATTGAAGCCTGGTCAGGGTTCACGGTTCAAGGGATAGGGACTACATGGATCGTTTTTTTCTTTAGCTGCCTCTGTTCCAAAATAAGTGTCAACTTTAGTAGTAGTACAACTTTGTACTAAAGTTTGCACAAAGTTGAGAAACTTATTTTGGAACAGAGGGAGTACATATTTGCTATGATCTGTCAATCATTGAGATGCAATAGCATGCATGTTAGTCTCCTTTGTATTTGATGAAATGTTGCAACGGGCAACCTTGGACGCAAGATACATGTAACAGAAGCTGGAAGCTTCATAGCATTGTACAAATTTATCTCGCTGATAAATTACAATACGTACTATACTAGTACTTACTCCGCTCCTAAATATAAGTCTTTGTAGAGATTTCACCATGAACCACAAGCGGATGTATATAGATGCATTTTAAGTGTAGATTCATTCATTTTGCTCCGTATGTAGTGGAATCTCTACAAAGACTTATATCTACTAGTAATAGCTAGCCCCCACTACTAGGAATTCTCTATCCTCTCGTTGAGCCACGTCATCAAAATTGTTGTAGCCGTTAGATGAAGTAAATCAGTCCATAATAGCCGTCTGATCTTGACGTTGAGAGGCTCCGCACTAAGCCACATGCAAGCATGCAGAAATACTGTGCCACATGCATGTGAGTGGGTTTTAAATCACATCAACATGTCTGCATGCAAGCATGCACCGGTAGCATGCATGTAAGTGAGCTTTTAAGTCCCATTAACATGTCAAAAAGAAAAATATAATCCCATTATGCAGTAGGAGTTGGCTGATCTTTTTTCCTTACATGGGATGATCTAAATGATGATGGGAGTTTATTTAGTTTGGCTACCACATTTTTCATGCGGTTATAGAGTTTTTTTTTGTTCTATGAAATCGATAATTTTGCGTAGAGAGATATACCATTGTTCCGTGCCAACGCATGGGGACTCATCTAGTAATATTTAGGAATGGAGGGAGTACTATGTAAAGAGTTAGGTGTCGCGCGGTGATAGTGTGAGGTGGGCCAAGTAATCACTGAGCCTGCGTGTTTTCACTGCTCTTGCACGCCTCCGCTGTAAGAATGGAGAAAATTGTAATCTAGTAGTAGTATACCTCCTTTCGCCGAAAGCGTGGGACCTCCAGTAGTCCTACCACCTCAGTAATAAAGACCAATGAGCCGACAAATCACATAGACCCAGCAGTAAGTTGGACGGACGAAGCAACCATCACTCTTGCGCTAGTGAGAGGTCGCGTCTGCTTTGCCCGGGCAGGAATGCGACACCGATTCTTTGGAGCAGCGCTGACCGTTTCGGGCGGGAAGCATGCGCGGGCGATGGAGGGGCTTTGGGTGGGCCAGGATGGTAAGGAGTGGGCGTGGCACCTGTCCGCATGTCCCTACCGGACACGCCCGAAAACGAGAGGATGCACCGACTCTCGCGGCTAAAATCGTACACTACACAACATCTCTCTGTAGGAGTAGGTCGATCTGTCGCTCTCTCTAACACACACATGGTGTTAAACACGCACATACACACACACACACATGCACGCATGCACCTTGGTCCCGTTGCACCTTCTAACGTGACTTATTACACCTAGACGGAGGGAGTAGTAAGTATACGAGATACGGTGGCACACTGACTTAAGTCGAATACAAGTGCCCAAAATTTGTGTGCATGTTATAATAAGGATTCACTTAAAATAGTATGTGAGCGAACAGAGGGATCAATTGGACAGTGTTCCCGAGCAGTAGCGAGATGTGTCAGGTAAGATACACCGCTAGCGCTTTTAATTTTTCTTATTAATTTGTTTGTTTCACCGTCTGACTGGTGGGACCCAACGTACTACGTGGAGAGAGGTAAGGTGACTAAGGCTGCATTATTTCTGCACCACTGTGGATAGTCTTACCACCAAAGCCACATGACACGATTATGATTGAAATCCCAATGACTCCCACACACACAAGAAAAACATGGCATGCTTGTCACATGAATGCAGGAATGTATAAAAGGTTATTTCCCTCTCGTTGAACATAACGGGAGGGTTGTGTAGCTGGTTAGCCTGTTCGCTCATCAAACTTGAGGTCTCGGGTTCGATAACTGCACGTGAGCATAATTTGTGCCAGGAGGATTCTTTGACTGGTCAAAATGTTTTCTAGGGTTTGCACGCTTCACACACTCTCTCTCCAGTATATATATACACGCTGGAGCCTCAGCGCTTGTAGTTGCTCTCTTCACACCCTCTCGCCCTCTCCCGCTGGAGCCTCAGCGCTTGTAGTTGCTCTCTTCACACTCTCTCGCCATCTCCAGATCTAAACAAGACTTTGTTGGCCTCTCTCTCCCCTCACTGCTGCTCAAAGAGACGGCAGGATCCGTCCGCCGGGAAGGGAAGGAGGCTTAACGATGTCGCCGTCGACGAGGGACTACCGGCGCAGCTGTTCACTTTCCACCGAGCGGCGGCGCGGGAGGGCCTCTGACCCCTTCTTCTTCTCCGCCGTCCCATCGCCCACCGAACCACGCCCCAAGAACCTTAAGGTATAATTTACTTACTCCACATGCATTGCTCTAGCTGCATGTATACCATGAATTAGGGTATGGTTCAAAGAGGAAAGGAGTGGGGGAAAGTAGTGGTAAAAGTTATATATAGCATGAATCTAGGACGTGGTTCAAAGAGGAAACGAAGGGGGAAAGTTGTATAGCATTAATATAGGACGTGGTTCAAAGAGGAAAGGAATGGGGGAAAGTAGTGGGGAAAGTTGTATCACATAAATCTAGGACGTGGTTCAAAGAGGAAATTAAGGGGCGAAAGTACTAGTTCAAAAAGTAAAGGAAGGGACAAGGCTGTAGAGTTTGAGCATGACTAGATTTGCTGCGCTCACATAGGGAAAGGCGTCTAAAGATAACAAAACTGGGACCAACACAAATATGCTCCTTGGTTGTTTGTTCTTTGTTGCAACAGACTATGCATGACCACAGTACATCGGTAGATGCACATGGTGCTGGTGCGTCCACTGTCCCGTGCAACTCATTAGTTTTTGTTAATCTAAGGCCCTGTTTGGTTAAAAACTCCCTAGTCCCTACCTGCTGGGTTCCAGGGACTAAACATGGACTAGAGGTTATTAAATGACATGCTAAAAGACCTTGTTACCCCTAGTAATGAACTAATAGAGACAAGGTGTGATGCATGGCAGGGGCAACTATTCGAAAAAGTCCCAAAAAGACTCCCTCGGGGTCTTCTTTCTTTAGTCCCAAATGCCCACTTTTAGTCCCTAAAAGTCCCTCCTCTTTGGTTTAGATGGGACTGACACGGAGTTTTTTTAGTCCCTACACTAAAATGTCCCTGTAAACAAACACCCTCTAATAATGCCGCTGGAAAATTGATGCAATGCCATAGTTAAAAGCAAATTACATGTTTAACGAATTTTATTGTTAATATAATCTCTATGTTAATATTAATCAATGCCACCGTTTGAGAAATGCTACTGTCTTGCTTTCTTTCCCATTTAGATAAGGTAGATGCTTCTTTTTGTTGGCTGTTGTGTCATCCACCATTATTGACCACTAATTGTTTACTTTGCACCTCTGTGTAAACATGGTTATCTGCTTCACCTCGTTGCCATTGTGACCTTTTGTTGCACTGCACAAAACACTTCTGTTTTAAGAGTGTTTTGTGCAGTTCAACCAAAATGTCACACCGACAATGTTGCTTGATTGCTTGATCTTAGTGGAACTGCATAAGAGGAGATCTTACTTCCTCTCCGTTAAGGCGAATTTGGTTCAGATCTTCTTCTTGTGAGTTGTTTGAATTCCGCATCATGATAGGTCAGTACTAGCCTTCTATCACATGATTCTGCAGTGTGCATTCATATGTTGTGCTACTTGTACGATAATGTTGCTTGATTTTAGTGAACTGCACAAATGGAGACAAGACTTCCAATCTGTATGTGCACCGTAATATCCCATTGAGGTAAGATAAGGATATTTCACAACTACTGGCCTGTATTTTGTCACTTTCATTAGAAAATTAAGTTTAGTAATATACTTGTGCTTCCTAATTGACATGCCAAATCTTATATTGAAGGCGAAGCTTGTTTGTTATTGAACTAAGTGATGAAGGGGAAGAACAAGGGGAAGAAAAACAAAAATCAACTCCCGGTGCTGTAATGAAGCACTGGAACTGTGATGACACAAGTAATGATATAGTTTTGCATCTTCATTTTTTGCTATGGATGGAACGAGCAATTGTTTTGCCACTGATTTGATGCCACTCTTAATGTAATATGTAATTATCTCTACTTTTGCAAACAGGGATCTTCTTTGAAGATACCATATATTTTAGTGGAACTGCACAAGAAGATGTTGGAAACATTAAACTAATCGAGGAGTATATAGTAAGCATGGCCACCACCATAGATAGCAACAGATGGTTACGGAGAATTGCTTCATCTGTATGCTCTACACAATAAGCCTCCTGACAAAGGTTGGTACTCGCTCACTGATTTTGTCCATATGATTGAGCTTTGTCATCTCTATTGGTGTTGTGCTACTGTTTAGATACTATCATGAAAAAGTGGTATTGTCCTTGAGAAGTGCTTCATCTGTGATGTTTTAAATATTTCCTTTCCTTTTTTTCAAGCAAACAGTGATGCTAGCATTTAGTAGTCATCTTGTCTTTGCACAACAGGATCATCTTCCTCTGATGAAGAATATGGAGTACATGAAGTGACTAGTTCCGATTATGCTAGGATGAAGAAGCCCTGTCTGTCTTATCATCAGAAGGAGCAGTTGAAGGATGGTTACATTACTCCCACAAGACCAAACTAACTTCAGCTCAGAAGGACTGACAAAATCTCCAATTTCTTGCTGTGACAAATGTTCGAACTGATGGCAAACCCTGCCCATTCCACAATCGTAGGCATTTGATATTTTGGAATGGGACAACCTTGTCAAATTTTGCTGATTGATTTTAGCAAGACATGTGTTTGATATTTTCGAATGGGACGCCCTTTGCTGTCAGCAGCGTCGATCAATTTTTTCTTTATTCTTTAGTTGTAAAGTAAATATTGCCTCTGACATGTGAGTTGCTGAGATGCATAATCATCGATTGTTTTGAATGTTCTCTATGAATTGCCAGGCCTGTGTGTTTGATTGCAATGTACAGAAACGCTAAAAAGCTGCTCAAACTCTTTGTACTCCTTTTGTTCCTTTTTACTTCGCACATTGTGAAAGTGCATACTTTTTGTATAAGATTGGTCAAAGTAGAGATACTTTGACTGCAGACAAAACTTGTATGCAGACTAGAAAGGACCGGAGGGAGTACATGTGAAACTGCTGCAAAGGAGGTGATCACCCTGGGAATAATGCTAGTACGTATTGTTTTGCATGTTCATCCAATGCCATTGATACAGGAATTCGATCTAATCGAAATAAATTCATTCATACACGATCGGATTTCATATAAACATGCCAAATTTCATTACATTTCATACATTCTTCAACTAAAAAGGGGTGCGCTGGAGGTATAATTAATTAACTGAAGCTACCCACCTGTGTCTCTCTGAGCCGAACAGAAGCTCCAGTGACTTAACTGCAGGTGCAGTTGCGTAACTGACATGTGGCCTATTGGGCCCACGTGTCAGTCAGCCAACTGCACCAGCAGTTAAGTAGAAGCAGTGTTATTCTCCAGCAGAACTCCCCGACTCCACGTCGCCGCCAAGAAGCTAACCGGCCATCAATGGTCAACCCGCCTAGCTTGGCTTCAATAGGAGGGTAGCAGTGGTGGCCTTACTTGGACCCGAGCGGCGGCGACCTACCATGTTCTACTCTTCCTCGTTTTTTGTGTGGCGCGGCCTCGTTGGCAGCGGGGCGGGGCCTCGGCGGAGCCGGCGATGTCCTCTGTCTCGTTTCCGGCGGGCGGCACCTCAGCGGAGCGGTGGAAATTGTCGCGACCGGTTTTCCGGGTATTAATTTCCAGAAAATGGCCGTTGTGCTCACCAGCCCCAGGATTACTGTTAGCTAATGAGGCACCAACTTGATACAGAAATTCCAAGCAAAAATAGAAAATGTGTAGTGCAAGACCATTGTGGCCTATGAGTACATCAAATGGTTTCTAGTTGTTGAGGGCGGAAGCGGTTTGTGGATCACCACGGTCTATGGGACTCCATTTCCCACATGAACAGCTGACCAGGTTAACTCCTATCTTTGTGAGGCTGCTATCACCGTTGCTTAGGTCCCGAGGCTGTCATCGCCATGCTCCTCTCCAAGCAAGCAATCTGGCCAAGACAATAGCCAGGGACAAGCCAGTGAGTACTTTGAATGTACTCGCAAACATTAAGAACACAAGTATAATATAATTGATCAACATACACTGAAATATTCTATGATCACATTGTCAGTCATAAATAAAATCTTGATGCATGCAAGCAGGTTATTTATATGCAACCGGAATATGCAATGACAGAATAGAAATAAAATGCACCGATCGGATGTCTGAAGCGACGTCTCGAAAGGATAGTAAAAGTGAGCATGCCTCAGTCGGGCGTGTTAGCGACACAATGTAAAGGGCTTATAAGGTAAATAAATAGCAAGCATGCCACAGTCGGGCGTCTGAGCGACACCACATAAAGGGCTTATAAGGTAAATAAATAACAAGCATGCCACAGTCGGGCGTCTCAGCGACACCACATAAAGGGCTTATAAGGTAAATAAATAACAAGCATGCCACAGTCGGGCGTCTCAGCGACACCACATAAAGGGCTTGTAAGTAAATGAAATAACAAACCTGCCACAGTCGGGCGTCTGAGCGACGCCACATAAAGGGCTTATATATATAACCATAATCATAGTGAATATCCAGGAGGTGGTACCGTCCCAGGGATACTCATTATTTCAAACAGTGCAAACGGTTAGTCCATAATGATAATAATCATAACCATCATATATCACAAGTCATAATCAATATTCGGGTTTAGTAGTTTTTCCTCCGAAGACCGACACTAAGACCGACACTTGACCCATCCCAGACTGTAGTCCTTAACCACGGACACGGCTATTCGAATAGGTTTAATATCTCTGCAGAGGGTGTACTCTTTACCCACGAGTAACGGATTTCTTTAGTTCATCGGAACTAATTCCGTCTACGGTCTTTTAGTTGAAAACACGCCTGACTTGCACACACCAGCTTAACTTTACTCGTGTCTGGAATCACCCATGACACCTGTTAAGCAAAACTCTAAGTGGGGAGGCTACAACCTCGTGTAGCACGGGATCAAATTTCTATCGCGCGCTCTAAGGGGTGCCCCCCTCTCGGTCCCAACCAGAAACACCCATGCCCCCGGACCAGGTGGCATGCCTACTGGCTACAACCGGTATCTTCCACCATGGCCTCTTTGTACGGTGTGTGCTTGAAAGGGGTTGACGACTTACTGAACCGTACCCTACCCGCGGTAGGGACAAGTGGTAGTACAAAACAAGTATGGGGGTTACTGGAACCGGACTCGATCTACGGTCGACTCAGGAGGTTTTTGAATTCCCTGCATGACATGTATAACAAATATATTTCAACCAACAGAATGACCACCCATTATACCTTACTATGCCATACCGGACATAACCGTCCCGATGGAGACCGGCGAAAAGCTCACGCCTACCCAAGGCAGAGGCTTTCCCGGGTTCCTTTCCGGCATGAATGCAAGGCACATGAGGATGATTACCATCACATGTATATTCATTTCCAACAGCAAGGAAATCACTAATATGCATCCATGCAAATGACCATATCACATGAAATAACAAGTTCTCCGAAATAAGGTGGTGTTATAAACGTGTCTACTAACACACCAAAAAATATTATTCTGGGGTTCAGAATGCTTGCCTTCAAGGTGTGGAGAGGTGGGGGTGCTCTCCAAAACTTTTGAAAGTTTTCTTCCTCTCTCCAAAATCCTATTTACAATAAGTTTGAATTAACACACAATTTCAAAACAGCACAAAAAACTTGTTTGAAAATTTTCGAAGAAATATGATAAAAAACTAGACAAAAATTTAAAGAGGACGGAAAAAGAATCAATCAAAAATCATTTTCTGTTTAAAAGTTATAAGAGTTTTAATCTAGGGACTCATCTGTAATGAAACAGAAAGTTCCCAGGGGCTAACTTATAAAAACAGAAAATGCTTCGATTGAGAGTACGCCGGCCCAGAGGGGAGACGCATTTTGGCAGAAGACGTTTTCAGAAAACGGTTCGTTTAAAAGATCAGAGAGGCTGACAGGCGGGCCCCGCCCATCAGGTTTGAAATTTCAAAAGAGGCGGCAGAGCTCGACGGTGCCTGAGAGCCGGAGTGGTCGCCGGCGGCGATCCACGGCGAGGCAGGGTGATCGGGGGTTACCTTCGTGATCAATGCACCTTTCCGCGTCTGTGGGTGGTGGTGGTGGTCGCCGGCGAGCACTGTGTCGACGGCGGCCCTGGCTTCGGCGGACGGCGGTTCGGGCAGTCGTGGATCTCGCCGGAGGGAGCTGCGGTGTTCAAATTGAAGTGGGGGTTAGCCTACTGGAGGTGGTACGAGGCTACGGGCAAGAGCAGGGCGGCGGAGGAGTTCCCACCAAAGAGAATGTTGCCAGAGCCCGAGGCGAACGGAGGTGGCCGGAGTCGAAGAAGAAAGGCCCCTCGAGGCTCTCCCAGTGACTAGGCGGGGTCTAGTGAGGTGGTGGAGTTGTGCGGGGGCGAGAGCAAGCTCGGGGGTGCTATTTATAGCCGGCCCGAGGCGGTTGCCGTGAACGGATAAGTCCGGCGGGTGATTACGGCGGCGCTGTGGTGGGACGGTCGGCTTAGGAGCTTGAGCATCGCCTAGGTGGAGCAGTGGTGCCATTATAGGGTCCAACTCAGCACGGGAGGGAGGGTTACGGCCTTCCCTTGACGGAACGACAGCACGGCCCGTTGGCGGTAGAGAACGTGCTCTGCGCGTGCCAGGCCACGGCGACGGTGCTGCATGCGTGCGCTGGCAAGGAGATGGCCACGCGGAGCTACCAGGAGGGTTGGGCGGCGCCGAACGACGTTCTGCCGCGGTGTTGCCCCCTGTCGGCCGTTACGGTGGTTCTGCCGCCGCAAAGCACGCCGGCGCAGGCGGGCCAGGGCGCCACCGACGCCAGGAAGGCGCCAAGCGCGCGTGTGAAGCTCCGGACAAGAGGGAGGGGCTGCGAGCATCGAGCCAAATGCACAGTGGGCATGTGACTGATGTTCTGTCGGGGAAACGACAGTGAAACTCTGAATTTTTCTGAAAATGCAGGGAAACAGTGCCGGCCAGGTGTTCGACAGAATGATTTTGGCATGTGGAGAACTTTCCTTGATCTGAATTTTGGTGGGGTGGCCTCTCATTGCACCTGGAGGCTGCCTGAATTTTGGTAGAATTTTTGGAGAAGAGAAGATATGAATTTCACCAAATTTGACAAATCTGGCCCAAACTTGCAGAGGATGAAACTTGAAAATTTTAAAAAGAAGAAGAGTGGATCTTGATGGTTCTAGGTTGTGGGTGCTAAGGACTATCCAGAGGAGTTGGTTTGAGATCAAAACTCAAAGGAAATCAGGTACTTGCTTTGCAAATCACCTAGGCTTAAAATAATTGACAGAATTGTTTTGGGGAATAGAATAAATGAAATAAAATCCAAAAATGGGTTGGACTTGTTGGAACAGAATGAAAATGAGGTTGATTCACTCAAAAACTTCAAATAACATCATTGGGTTTTTGCATAAAGTTGAATCATAAGCTACTACCAACATCCCATAATTTTGGTGGAGGCTAGAAAGAAATATTTAAATTAGTTGTAGTGAAAAATTGCACTCTGGACCAGAGAAGAAAATTGGGGGAAGAGCTCAAAATATTTCATGAATAAAAGATATTTTTGTATAAAAGTGATTTGAAAACATCACATGACATCCCCAAATTTTGGTTGGAATTTTAAGTGAATTTATCAAATGGTTGTAGTTCAAATATGGCCATATAACCTTGGAAAACCATTTTTCAAGAAAATAAAGATCAAGCAAATTAATTATGTAATTTGTTCTACTAATAAAAGAAAAGTTTTTCTTGAGAGGTTAAACAAGTCCAAAAACATATTTGAAAAGTTTTCATTTTGGGGGAAAACCTCCATAATAACAAGGGAGAAAAAGGTTCAAAAATAAAAAGGGAGCCCAGAAAATAAAAGTTTTAATTTCCTGGCAAAATTTTAATTTATTAAAACAAGGTCAAAATTTTGGGGTGTCACAACACTACCCCCCCTTAAGAAAAATCTCGTCCTCGAGATTTGGTAAGGGTTGTTTTTTTTGAAAATATCTTCCTTGTTAGTTGGAACCAAAAATCTTACTCATAGCACAAACTTTGTGTGGCCGGGGTTGGTTTTTGGTACGCTCAAAGTAAAATGCAACCGTTCACCGACGTACACAAGCATGGTAAAAAAATCGAGGCGCTCAAGCAAACATCATTCAATCATGGTGACACACAAATACAGGGCGTGGCCGTACTAAGGCTCGGTACTAATCGAGTAAATTAGTCTACCTCGTTCATATCCAAGCGGGCGTGCCTTGTGGATGTCGAGGCTTCTCCATGGGTCTCACCGTCGGAATTAGCTGGAGTGGGTTGAGGGGCTGCAAGCTCGGGGTAGCGATGATGACCATCTCGGGGATTGTTGGCCACAACCCCGTTGGAGTGTGCTCCCAAGAGGAGACGAAGCACTTCTGGGGTCATCGAAGCACCTTAGCCGACGACTGGGGCAGATCTCAGGGACTCGATCGGGTGTCCAAACAGCACGACTGGGTTGTCAGCGTTGGGCTCGTTCTCTTCTCTCGCCGGGGCTCGACGAACCAGCTCTCCACAAGCTGCGATTAGATCAATGGTGATTTGATCGAATAGTTCCTCTAGTGCACCTACATAGCGCACTAGATGCAACAATGCAGGATCTGTCTCGTGATCTCCGTTGGCAATTTGGGGTGGTCTACCATACCCTTCACGTCCGGGGTAGTAGTGGAACGAGCGACAGTTAACTCTGGGCGACAAGTGCCAGAGATGAACTATAGCTTCTCGAGCAGCTAGTTGGATGGCTTGAGGCTCAAAGGAAGTTGTCCTTCCGGTGAACCTGTAGGGGCGCTCGGGCGCCAGACCCCTACCGTAGATGTGTACAGTGGCCCAGAATTGTCGGCTCTCACTGCTCATGGGTCCTTGGTACACAACATATTTCGGGGGCTCTTCTAACGCATAGGCACGACGGGTGAGGTTTGCGTGTACGGTCACAAAGCCTCCAAGGTTGGTTGCTGTGGTCTCATTGTGGACGATGGGTCCTGGCATTTTAGCTCGGTTTGGGTAGAGGCTGTGTTATGTTGGGTTGAGGCTAGCGTGCCCTTTTATAGAAAAGGGAACGGAGTCTTCCTTCCGCACACTTGCGAATGAGACGCCTTGGGTGCTAATCACTGGTGCGTGATCGACAGGCTAGGTTGATAGGTTGGGCACCGACTGCCAAAATGTGTCGGGTCACTGTGTGGCTATCTTGCATGAGAAGCTTGGCTGGGGTTTGGTTAAGGTCTAGTGGGTTGGTTAACCAAGGTTTTTCGACCTGGCTAAGATAGGATTAGCCAATGGTCAGCCTGGCTCTGATACCAAGTCTGTCGCGACCGGTTTTCCGGGTATTAATTTCCAGAAAATGGCCGTTGTGCTCACCAGCCCCAGGATTACTGTTAGCTAATGAGGCACCGACTTGATACAGAAATTCCAAGCAAAAATACAAAATGTGTAGTACAAGACCATTGTGGCCTATGAGTACATCAAATGGTTTCTAGTGGTTGTGGGCGGAAGCGGTTTGTGGATCACCACGGTCTATGGGACTCCATTTCCCACAGGAACAGCTGACCAGGTTAACTCCTATCTTCGCGAGGCTGCTATCACCGTTGCTTAGGTCCCGAGGCTGTCATCGCCACGCTCCTCTCCAAGCAAGCAATCTGGCCAAGACAATAGCCAGGGACAAGCCAGTGAGTACTTTGAATGTACTCGCAAACATTAAGAACACAGGTATAATATAATTGATCAAAATACACTGAAATATTCTATGATCACATCGTCAGTCATAAATAAAATCTTGATGCATGCAAGCAAGTTATTTATATGCAACCGGAATATGCAATGACAGAATAGAAATAAAATGCACCGATCGGATGTCTGAAGCGACGTCTCGAAAGGATAGTAAAAGTGAGCATGCCTCAGTCGGGCGTCTTAGCGACACCACGTAAAGGGCTTATAAGGTAAATAAATATCAAGCATGCCACAGTCGGGCGTTTGAGCGACACCACATAAAGGGCTTATAAGGTAAATAAATAACAAGCATGCCACAGTCGGGCGTCTCATCGACACCACATAAAGGGCTTATAAGGTAAATAAATAACAAGCATGCCACAGTCGGGTGTCTCAGCGACACCACATAAAGGGCTTGTAAGTAAATGAAATAATGAACCTGCCACAGTTGGGCGTCTAAGCGACGCCACATAAAGGGCTTATATATATAAACATAATCATAGTGAATATCCAGGAGGTGGTACCGTCCCAGGGATATTCATTATTTCAAACAGTGCAAATGGTTAGTCCATAATGATAATAATCATAACCATCATATATCACAAGTCATAATCAATATTCGGGTTTAGTAGTTTCTCCTTCGAAGACCGACACTAAGACCGACACTTGACCCATCCCAGACTATAGTCCTTAACCATGGACACGGCTATTCGAATAGGTTTAATATCTCTGAAGAGGGTGTACTCTTTACCCACAAGTAACGGATTTCTTTAGTTCATCGGAACTAATTCCGTCTACGGTCTTTTAGTTGGAAACACGCCTGACTTGCACACACCAGCTTAACTTTACTCGTGTCTGGAATCACCCATGACACCTGTTAAGCAAAACTCTAAGTGGGGAGGCTACAACCTCGTGTAGCATGGGATCAAATTTCTATCGCGCACTCTAAGGGGTGCCCCCCTCTCGGTCCCAACCGGAAACACCCATGCCCCCGAAGCAGGTGGCATGCCTACTGGCTACAACTGGTATCTTCCACCATGGCCTCTCTGTACGGTGTGTGCTTGAAAGGGGTTGACGACTTACTGAATCGTACCCTACCTGCGGCAGGGACAAGTGGTAGTACAAAACAAGTATGGGGGTTACTGGAACCAGACTCGATCTACGGTCGACTCAGGAGGTTTATGAATTCCCTCCATGACATGTATAACAAATATATTTCAACCAACAGAATCACCACCCATTATACCTTAGTATGCCATACCGGACATAACCGTCCCGACGGAGACCGGCGACAAGCTCACGCCTACCCAAGGCAGAGGCTTTCCCGGGTTCCTTTCCGACATGCATGCAAGGCACATGAGGATGATTACCATCACATGTATATTCATTTCCAACAGCAAGGAAATCACTAATATGCATCCATGCAAATGACCATATCACATGAAATAACAAGTTCTCCGAAATAAGGTGGTGTTATAAACGTGTCAACTAACACACCAAAAAATATTATTCCGGGGTTCAGAATGCTTGCCTTCAAGGTGTGGAGAGGTGGGGGTGCTCTCCAAAACTTTTGGAAGTTTTCTTCCTCTCTCCAAAATCCTATTTTCAATAAGTTTGAATTAACACACAATTTCAAAACAGCACAAAAAAGTTGTTTGAAAATTTTCAAATAAATATGATAAAAAACTAGACAAAAATTTAAAGAGGACAGAAAAGAGTCAATCAAAAATCATTTTCTGTTTAAAAGTTATAAGAGTTTTAATCTAGGGACTCATCTGTAATGAAACAGAAAGTTCCCAGGGGCTAACTTATAAAAACAGAAAACGCTTCGATTGAGAGTAGCCGGCCCAGAGGGGAGACGCATTTTGGCAGAAGACGTTTTCAGAAAACGGTTCGTTTAAAAGATCAGAGAGGCTGACAGGCGGGTCCCGCCCGTCAGGTTTGAAATTTCAAAAGAGGCGGCAGTGCTCGACGGTGCCTGAGAGCCGAGGTGGTCGCCGGCGGCGATCCACGGCGAGGCAGGGTGATCGGGGGTTACCTTCGTGATTAGTGCACCTTTCCGCGTTTGTGGGTGGTTGTGGTGGTCGCCGGCGAGCAATGTGTCGACGGTGGCCCTTGCTCCGGCGGACGGCGGTTCGGGCAGTCGTGGATCTCGCTGGAGGGAGCTGCGGTGTTCAAATTGAAGTGGGGGTTAGCCTACTGGAGGTGGTACGGGGCTACGGGCAAGAGCAGGGCAGCGGAGGAGTTCTCACCAAAGAGAATGTTGCCGGAGCCCGAGGCGGACGGAGGTGGCCGGAGTCGAAGAAGAAAGGCCCCTCGAGGCTCTCCCAGTGGCTAGGCGGGGTCTAGTGAGGTGGTGGAGTTGTGCGGGGGCGAGAGCAAGCTCGGGGGTGCTATTTATAGCCGGCCCGAGGCGGTTGCCGTGAACGGATAAGTCTGGCGGGTGATTACGGTGGCGCTGTGGCAGGACGGTCGGCTTAGGAGCTTGAGCATCGCCTAGGTGGAGCAGTGGTGCCATTACAGGGTCCAACTCAGCACGGGAGGGAGGGTTACGACCTGCCCTCGACGGAACGGCAGCACGGCCCGTTGGCGGCAGAGAACGCGCTCTGCGCGTGCCAGGCCACGGCGACGGTGCTGCATGCGTGCACTGGCAAGGAGATGGCCACGCGGAGCTACCAAGAGGGTTGGGCGGCGCCGAACGGCATTCTGCCGCGGTGTTGCCCCCTGTCGGCCGTTACGGTGGTTCTGCCGCCGCAAAGCATGCCGGCGCAGGCGGGCCAGGGTGCCACCGATGCCAGGAAGGCGCCAAGCACGCGTGTGAAGCTCCGGACAAGAGGGAGGGGCTGCGAGCATCGAGCCAAATGCACAGTGGGCATGTGACTGAAGTTCTGTCGGGGAAACGACACTGAAACTCTGAATTTTTCTGAAAATGCAGGGAAACAGTGCCGGCCAGGTGTTCGACAGAATGATTTTGGCATGTGGAGAACTTTCCTTGATCTGAATTTTGGTGGGGTGGCCTCTCATTGCACCTGGAGGCTGCCTGAATTTTGGTAGAATTTTTGGAGAAGAGAAGATATGAATTTCACCAAATTTGACAAATCTGGTCCAAACTTGCAGAGGCTGAAACTTGAAAATTTTAAAAAGTAGAAGAGTGGATCTTGATGGTTCTAGGTTGTGGGTGCTAAGGACTATCCAGAGCAGTTGGTTTGAGATCAAAACTCAAAGGAAATCAGGTACTTGCTTTGCAAATCACCTAGGCTTAAAATAATTGACAGAATTGTTTTGGGGAATAGAATAAATGAAATAAAATCCAAAAATGGGTTGGACTTGTTGGAACAGAATGAAAATGAGGTTGATTCACTCAAACACTTCAAATAACATCATTGGGTTTTTGCATAAAGTTGAATCATAAGCTACTACCAACATCCCATAATTTTGGTGGAGGCTAGAAAGAAATATTTAAATTAGTTGTAGTGAAAAATTGCACTCTAGACCAGAGAAGAAAATTGGGTGCAGAGCTCAAAATATTTCATGAATAAAAGATATTTTTGTATAAAAGTGATTTAAAAACATCACATGGCATCTCCAAATTTTGGTTGGAATTTTAAGTGAATTTATCAAATGGTTGTAGTTCAAATATGGCCATATAACCTTGGAAAACCATTTTTCAAGAAAATAAAGATCAAGCAAATTAATTATGTAATTTGTTCTACTAATAAAAGAAAAGTTTTTCTTGAAAGGTTAAACAAGTCCAAAAACATATTTGAAAAGTTTTCATTTTGGGGGAAAACTCCATAATAACAAGGGAGAAAAAGGTTCAAAAATAAAAAGGGAGCCGAGAAAATAAAAGTTTTAATTTCCTGGCAAAATTTTAATTTATTAAAACAAGGTCAAAATTTTGGGGTGTCACAGAAATGCTCCCCCGCATTGCCGGCAGGGTGGGGCCTCGGCTGAGCCCGCGATGTCCTCTGCCTCGTTGTTGGCGGGGCGGGGCCTCGGCGGAGCCGACGGTGTCCTCTGCCTCGTTGTTGGTGCCACGGGGCCTCGGCGGAGCAGGGCCTCGTCGACGCCAGTGGAGCGGGGACTCGTCAGAGCCGGCATTGTCCTCTGCCTCGTCCTCGGTCTCGCCAAACAGCGCCTCGCCCGCTTCATCGCCCTCTTTGCTAGCCTCTTTGTAGGCGGCCGCAGCCTCCGCCACCCGCATGCGGTACCGCCAGCGCTCGAGGCGGCCCTTGCGGGTGGAGCGGTACGAGTCGAGCAGCGCCTCCTGCTCCACCTACTCCGTGGTGATCTGCTCCTCCGCCTGCAGGTGCTCCTGGAGGAGATGGTGGTTGTAGGCGGCGTCAGCATGCGCCTCCCGGAACTGCTCCTGACGCATCTGCCTCACACTGTCCATATATTGGGCACGGGCCTCGCCGATGGTCATGGTGCAATGCACCATCGAGGATGGCACGGAGGAGGGGGTTGGCGCCGAATCGTCGACTACCATTTTCTCCATTGGGACGTCGTCGTCCTCCGGCTGCCTGCCGGCCAGCCAGGCGGCAGCAATGGCTGCCATCTCATTATGGTCCATCGTCCGCCCATCCCGAAGAGCGCTGGAGCGCGAGGAAGCCATGGTGGGTAGTAGTGGTGTGGACAGGAGAAAGGGAACGGACGCGGATGACTGCTGCTATGGCTGGCGCAGCAGTTTATATAGCAATGGTGGGCGGGCGGAGGGACGGACGTGTGGCGCCGGAGTAGCCGCCTCGGCAACCGCGTATTATTAATGTGGGCATTAGATGGATGGACGGACGACACTTGTGTCATTTGAAGGCGGAGCGATCGCCTGCATCGGGAAGCGGGGTGGGCGGCGCTGACTGTTTCGGGCGGAAAGTGCGCGCGTGCGAGGAGATGACTTTACTTGGAGAGGATGACAATGGCAAGGTCAAGTTGTTATTCTCGACCCCGCTGGGCTGCAAATCTTTCCTAGGAGGGATGCATTAGGCTTAACAAGAAAATGGGCTTTAAGAAATAATAAATGGGATGCAATTATAAAAACTGGGCAGTAACTATAAAAAATGCACCAAACATGTGATTACTTTATAAAATATTATTTTTGGATATTGAAAATTTTGATTTCATTAATTGTTGCGAGCGCAATGTTTCGTTGGATTTTTACGTAATATAAATTTCTATTGAAATTGTATTTAATCTGACTAGAAATTTTGGGATAAAAATATTTCGGATCCCATCAAAATGTGGGAAATTTTATTGAATTCTGTTTTGAACGGTTGGTTGAAATGGGCTGTACTTTTAACAAACTGTAAATGGGCTGTAGTAAATTCCATTAGAATTAAAAAATGGCTATACATTCTTACAAATCTCAAATGGGTTATAAGTTCTCTGCCACACACTTCTGGCCTTACTAAGTTGACGTGTCCCCTAAAAAAACAGAGTTGACGCGTATGCAAGGCTTTGTCAACTTATAGTCACACGGTTCTAGCAGCAGTGGCCGTTGGATGTCCATCCAACGGATGTCGTGCTTCTTCTTCAATCTCAGATATTCTTGCTTCACAAGCCCAAAAATGATTCCTCCCTCTGTAATCTAGGGCGCACCATTTTGGAAGCTGACCTGTGGGCCTTCTAAGTTGACGTACCAAGGGCTTTGTCAACTTAGTCAATATAAACGATTCTAGCTCCAGTGACCGTACGATGTCCATCCAACGGCCGTAGTGCTTATTCAAGCTCTGGTCTTCTTGCTCTAGCCGCCCAAAGCAGCGCTAGTCGTGCTGCCTGCTCCTGCCTCCCGTGGCCGACTGTGCTGCCGCGGAGGCCTCACTGCCCCCTACTATTCCCACCACTGGCCAGGCCCTGCGGCGATGGCAGCCTCACACCGCAGCCGAACGCGTGAACCCTCATACTCCTCTCCGCGTGGGCATCCACTTCCGTGACTTCACCGGCTCCGCGTCATCCCCTTCCTAGGCCTCGCCGTCGTCCACCGCCCTGGTGCTCTTGGCGCGGCGTGGTCAACGTGGTCAAGGAATGACTTCCATCGGACATGGACTGTACATGGAGAG
This sequence comes from Triticum dicoccoides, assembly GCF_002162155.2. Classification (NCBI taxonomy): domain Eukaryota; kingdom Viridiplantae; phylum Streptophyta; class Magnoliopsida; order Poales; family Poaceae; genus Triticum; species Triticum dicoccoides. Next base: position 200,848,599 of record NC_041384.1, on the reverse strand, counting down.
GCTGACAGCTGGGTCCATGGCGGCAGCAAGGAAGTGCCTCCTTATTACACGGAAAATAATGATTCCTCCACCTGACAGCAGGGACCCACCGGACGGGCCACCAGTATTTTGCGAAAAAAATCGTTTCCCCCTGACTGCTGGGACCCAGCGAACGGGCCACCATATATCGTGAAAAAACGTTCCCCCCGCTGTCAGCTCGGACCCACCGGAAGTGCCTCCTTATTACGCACAAAAAAATGAATACTCCCCCGGCTAGCTGGGACCCACCTTGCTCGGAGGCTGACTTGTGGGCCTACTAAGTTGACGAGGATGAAGGGCTTTGTCAAGTTAGTCAATAAGAACGGTTCTAGCTCCAGTGACCGTACGATGTCCATCCAACGGCCATAGTGCTTCTTCAACCTCTGGTCTTCTTGCTCCAGCCGCCCAAAGCAGTGCTGGTCGTGCCGCATGCTCCTGCCACCCATGGCCGGCTGTGCTGCCGCAGAAGCCTCACCGCCCCCTACTATTCCCACCGCTGGCCAGGCCCTGCGGCGACGGCAGCCTCACACCGCAGCCGAACGAGTGAACCCTCATACTCCTCTCCGCCTAGGCATCCACTGCCACGTCTTCACCGGCTCCGCGTCATCCCCTTCCTAGGCCTCGCCATCGTCCACCGCCCTGGTGCTCTCGGCGTGGCGTGGTCAACGTGGTCAAGGAATGACTTCCATCGGACGTAGACTGTACATGGAGAGGCTGCCAGCTGGGTCCACGACGGCAGCAAGGAAGTGCCTCCTTATTACACGCAAAATAATGATTCCTCCACCTGACAGTAGGGACCCACCGGACGGGCCACCGGTATTTTGCAAAAAAAAAAAATCATTTCCCCCTGACTGCTGGGACCCACCGGATAGGCCACCGTAATTCGCGAAAAAACGTTCCCCCCGCTGTCAGCTCGGACCCACCGGAAGTGCCTCCTTATTACGCACAAAAAAATGAATACTCCCCCGGCTAGCTGGGACCCACCTTGCTGGGAGGCTGACTTGTGGGCCTACTAAGTTGACGGGGACGAAGGGCTTTGTCAACTTAGTCAATATGAACGGTTCTAGCTCAAGTGGCCGTATGATGTCCATCCAATGGCGTAGTGCTTCTTCAACCTCTGGTCTTCTTGCTCCAGCCGCCCAAAGCAGCGCCGGTCGTGCCGCATGCTCCTGCCTCCCGTGGCCGGCTGTGCTGCTGCAGAGGCCTCAACGCCCCCTACTATTCCCACCGCTGGCTAGGCCCTGCGGCGACGACAGCCTCACACGACAGCCGAACCAGTGAACCCTCGTAGTCCTCTCCGCGCGGGCTTCCACTGCCGCGTCGTCCCCTTCCTAGGCCTCGCCATTGTCCACCACCGTGGTGCTCTCCGCGCGGCGTGTTCAATGTGGTCAAGGAACGGCTTCCATTGGAAGAGTACTGTACGTGGAGAGGCTGATAGCTGGGTCCATGGCCACAGTCCAGTTTTTTCGTGATTTGCCAAGTAAGTCGCTTTGTCAGGCCTGTTGGGCTACAAATCTTTCAAGATGAGGAGAGCTTTCATTCGACTGGCCGAGAAAATGGCACATCAGTAATGAGAAATGGGTTGTACATTTTTAAAACACATCAAACCGGCAATTAGTTTCAAATATCTTTTTTTTTCATTTCAAGATTTTAAATTACATTAATTTTTATGCGTGGAGAATTTGTTGGATTTTATATTGATATACATTTATTTTTAAAATCAGTTTGAATGTGAGTCGAAATTTCAGGATTAACAACAGTTCAGACCGCACCAAAATATGCAAAATTTCGTGTAATTTTTTAACCGTTGCCACAATATGGGCGGTAATGCTAACAAAAAGAATATGGGCTCCAAAAAAACCTTAAGAATTAGCAAATGGGCTGTAAATTATTAGAAATAATTGCAGATGGGATGTATGCTGTTTTCCACAGATTTGAGGCTTTCCTAAAAAAAGGTTGATGCAGAAGCATTGACTGTTGGATGTCCATCCAACGGCCATCGTGCTTCTTCAATCTCTGATCTTCCTGCTCCAGCCGCTCAAACAAGCGTCGGCGGGACTGCCTGCTCCCTCCTCCTCATGGCCGGCTGTGTTGCCGCGCAGGCCTCACCGCCCGACCATACCGCCATCACTGGCCTAGCCATCCCTCTACTCACCCACACCCGCTGTAATTCTCCGGCGACGGCAGACGAACCAGTAAACCCTTGTACCGTCGTACTCCCCTCCGCGTGGGAAACAACTGTTGAGTCTTCCCTGCCTCCGTGTCATCCCCTTCCTAGGCCTCGCTGTCGTCCACCGCCCTGGTGCTCTCGGCGCGGCATGGTCAACGTGGTCAAGGAATGACTTCCATTGGACGTGGACTGTACGTGGAGAGGCTGATGGCTGGGTCCACAACCGCAGCAAGGAAGTGCCTCCTTATTACGTGGAAAATAATGATTCCTCCACCTGACAGCTGGGACCCACCGGACGGGCCACTGTATTTCGTGAAAAAAATGTTTCCCCCTGACTGCTGGGACCCACTAGCTACATCTTCGCACGCAAGGAAGTGCGTCCGGGCAAAAAAATGATTCACCCCCTGACTGCTAGGACCCACCAGCTACATCTTCGCAGGCAAGGAAGTGCCTGACAGTCGGGACCCACCTGGTCGAAGCGTACGTAGCGTTGTCATTTTGGTCGCGAACGTGTACGTACATACTGGTCGATGTAGAGGCGCGCACGTGTCGTAGTAGAGACGCGCACGTAGCATGTACACGTACGTACAGTGGCTAGGGTGCAAGAAAGAAAATACGGCCACATATGTGTACATACGGGCGGGGTCTCGAACACCTACTCGCGCATACGTACGGCCAGGGCTCCTGTACATGGCTGGGTCATAACAGAGAAATATCGTTGTCATCGTGTTCATGGGGAGGCAACGGTATGCGTCGTGTTCCTGGGGAGGCAACGGAACGCGTGGGAGCCAATCGGCTGGGTCGGAACGGAATGCGTGGTCGTGTTCATCGGGAGGGCTTGGACGGAACAGGCGATGGAAACGAGGCCTGGCGTACCGCAAAACGGAGGAAACGGCCTTGTGTTTGACCGGCCACGTTCGAAACGGGATCCTGTTCATCGGGAGGGGTCTGGCGTACCGCAAAACGGAGGAAATGGACCTCCTACGGTCGAAACGGGGGTCCTGTTGATTGGGAGGGGTGTGGCGTACCGCAAAACGGACGAAACAGACTTGTGTTAGAGTGCTACGGTCCAAACGGGGGTCTTGTTCATCGGGAGGGGTGTGGTGTACCGCAAAACGGGACTCTACGGGATACTGTTCATCTCCACCGTCGACCCCCTCCAGCCTCCACGAGCTACTGTTCATCCACCGTCGACCTCCTCTAGCCTCCACCTACGACTGTTCATCCACGAGATCCTGTTCATCCAGCCTCCATCGCGCGCTACTCCACCGGCTACTGTTCAACCAGCCCTCTCCATGGGCTCCTGTTCAACCACTCCTCCACGGGCTACTGTTCATCCTGCCCTCCACCGTCTACTGTTCATCCTGCCTTCTATGGGGTGGTCCTGTTCATCCAGCCATCCACGGGGTCCTGTTCCTCCAGCCCCAACCGGCTCGATCGATCGGGGTCCTCTTCATCCAGAGGCAACACCACGGGGTCCTGTTCATCCACCCCCACTGAGAACTGTTCATCCACCCCCCCCAACGCTCACTGTTCATCCAGAGGCAACATCGATCGGCTTCAGTTAGCAGCAGTAGCGAAGGAATCGCTCGATCAGGTTCAGTTAACAGCCATCGATCGATCGCTCGGGTTCAGTAACGCGTAGCCTGCAGTGCAATCGCTCGGGTTCCGCTAGGTCCCAACGCCTCGCTCGGGTTCAGTTAGAGCCAATGCCTCGCACACACGCGCGTACATGTACGAGAGAAACGCGCATCGCTCGGCCCCCGACCTCCCACCGTAACCGGGAACTCCCTGAAATTTTCCTCGCCCTCGCTTCTACCATGGTTTTTTTCCGTCATGGACGGCCCAAAGAATGTCATGCAGCTGCGTCTCCAGCCCGCCCAGGACAAAAAGCCCATTTTTTGTCATAGAAGTAGGAGCCCACCACATCTATGATGATACCGTGTTTTGTCACAATTATCGTCATAGAAGTGTCATATGTATGACATAAAAAATTTCGTTTGCCCAAAATGTCACGGATGTGTCTTTTTTGTAGTGAGGGGGAGTACGACTGTACGAGGGTTTACTGGTTCGTCTGTCGTTGCCATAGAATAACAGCAGGTGTGGGTGAGTAGAGGGATGGCTAGGCCAGCGACGGGAGTACGATGGGGCGGTGAGGCCTGCGCGGCAGTAGAGCCGGCCGCGGGGAGGAGGGAGCAGGCAGTCCCGCCAGTGCTTGTTTGAGCGGCTGGAGTAGGAAGAGCAGAGATTGAAGAAGCACGACGACCATTGGATGGCCATCTAATAGTCATTGCTTGTGCGTCAACCTTTTTTTAGGAAAGCCTCAAATCTGTGGAAAACAACATACAACCCATCTGCCATTATTTCTAATAATTTACAACCCATTTGCTAATTATTAAGGTTTTTTTGGAGCCCATATTCTTTTTGTTAGCATTACATCCCATATCGTGGCCACGGTTAAAAAATTGTACAAAATTTTGCATATTTCGGTGCGGTCCGAACTGTTTTTAATCCCGAAATTTCGACTCACATTCAAACTAATTTTAAAAATAAACGTATATCAATATAAAATCCAACAAATTCTCCACGCATAAAAATTAATGTAATTTAAAATCTCGAAATGAAAAAAGATATTTGAAACTAATTGTCGGTTTTATGTGTTTTAAAAATGTACAACCCATTTCTCATTACTGATGGGCCATTTTCTCGGCCAACCGAATGAAAGCTCTCCTCGTCTTGAAAGATTTGCAGCCCAACAGGCCTGACAAAGCGGCTTACTTGGCAAATCACAAAAAAACCGGGCTGCGGCCGTGGACCCAGCTGTCAGCCTCTCCACGTGCAGTACTCTTCCGATGGAATGTCATCAACCACGTTGACCACGCCGCGCCAAGAGCACCAAGGCGGTGGACGACGACGAGGCCTAGGAAGGGGACGACGCGGAGCTGGGGAAGACGCGGCAGTGGATGCCCACGTGGAGAGGAGTACGAGGGTTCACTGGTTCGGCTGCGGTGTGAGGCTGCCGTCGCCGCAGGGCATGGCTAGCGGTGGGAGTAGTAGGGGGCGATGAGGCCTCAACGACAACACAGCCGGCCACTGGAGGTAGGAGCAGGCAGTCTCCTCGGCGCTGGTTTGGGCGGCTGGTGCAAGAAGAGCAGCGATTGAAGAAGTAGCAGGACCGTTCGATTCAGATCCAACGGTTACTGCTGCTAGAATCGTTTGTTGACTATGTTGACAAGCCCTACGTATGCGTCAACTTAGTAGGCCCACAGGTTAGCCTCCCAACCGGTGCGCCCTAGATGTCAGTGGGAGGAATCATATTTTTCGCGTAATAATGAGGTAGTTGATTGTGTGCAGCCAGGCCAGCGGAGGGAGTAGGGTGGGCCGGGGAAGCCTGCGCGGCATCACGGCGGGCCACAAGAGGAGGGAGCAGGCAGTCCCGCCGGCGCTAGTTTAGGCGGCTGGAGCGGGAAGATCAGAGATTGAAGAAGCACGTCGGCCGTTGGATGGACATCCAACAGTCACTGCTGCTAGAATCGTGTGTTCACTGACAAAGCCTTGCGTAAACAAGTCAGCCTCGAAATTTGTGACGTGTACAACCCATTTTCTATTATTTTTATAATTTTACTCATTTTCTAATTCATATGGAATTTAGTGCAGCCCGTTTTCCATTTTTTGAATTGCTGGCCATTTTCTGGTCAGTACCAGGATAAAAAATTAACTAATTATGTGGGAATTTTTGAAAATTCACAAATTTTTGCTGGGGAACAAAATATGCTTAATCCAAAAATTAATAGCCATACTAAAACAAATTTAAAAAAAATTAGTACTATGTCATGTTAAATCCAATGAAATACGTATAAGATATCAGTGAAGACCAAAAACAAAAAAGAAACTTATATCCCATTTGCTATAATTTTTTTGGAATTTTCAACCCCTTTTGATATTACTTTTAACAGACATTGACCATACTCTTAAGCCAGGCCGGAATGCATCCCTCCCCGTCTTGAAATATTTGCAGCCCAGTAATTCAGAGAAAACAAATAGGCCTAGCTTGGATATTCTTCAAAAAGAAATACTGGGCTACCTATTTTCCCAAAGAACTGGTGCATGAGCATTTAGCTTTATTTATTTATTTATTTACTTATTCATGTTTAGAGGACCATGAGCATGTACCTGGGCCAGATTCATGTGAGAGCCTCCCTTCCAATTAATTATGGGCTTCCCTATTGGGCCTTCATCAGTGGGCTGCATGTTATCAACAAGTGGAAAATGTGTTCTGTACGAAAAATAGTATGCGCTACGTACGGTACGGGGCACTAAAGGATCGAAACATGCAACGACTTCCAAAACATTGTGTTTGTCGTTCTAACAACACATTTATTCAACCAACAGACGAAATATACTACTGATTGTACATTGAAAATAGCATCAGCAGCAACCAGGGCTGGGGGTGCAACAGAAGTAGTAAGCAGGCCAGAAGAGTGAAGACGCAGCTCTATCTTCCAAACCAAACATCGGCCATCATTACAAAAGGGCTACCAAAAAAGAACAAGTGTATGCATCAAACTAAATAAAGATCCTACTACACCAAGTGTACGCATCTAACTAACTAGCTCAGTTAGACGTTACTATTTATTAAGTTGTGGAGATTGGCTGACGGCTTGAACCAGATGGGTGCCTGACGGGGGAAACTCCAGCCAACAGGTCGAAGTCTGATACTTGCGACCCTCTCTCCTACTTTGGGCTACAGAGTGTGGCGACACATATCAGGGTATGGTGCATGCAGAGACGCATGGTACGCTGTGTACACACAGTTTTGCCTGATGAACGAAACCGCGCTTCCATCATGATCCCTGCTGTCAGTTATCTCCTGGTTAATCGGATAATTCATTCTGACAAACAGAGAGCGTGTACCAAGGCTACTTACCAGCCTCCAGTCAAAAATTCATGAAGGCCCAGAGAAGCTGGGATCCTGCTCAAAGACCTTGCAGTGACTGTGATTGTATTCCGCGAAACAACACGTCCGGTACGTGCGAACGATCATCAATCTTTCGCCGTCGTCTGATCGAGCCAGGAACCACCTACAACTGCCATGCTGCTTTTCTTTGAAAGGTTCTGGGATTAGGAAGGGTAGGGACACCAGGCGGCCTACAACATCATATCAAGTTGGAGTCAAATAAAAAGGGCTCTTGATTTAGTCAATCTTAAGAACAACATGTTATGAGCATGAATATTTTTTCAGCAAATGTTGACAGTAATATAAGCAAGCCATCATGATATCATAGGAAAGTAACATACTGCTGTAACAGCCATTTTTAGCGATGACTGGAGTAGGCCAGCAATACGTCCAACCATAGAAGGAGTCGACAGCATAAATGAAGCCCTTGTGTTCAATGGCATCAGAGAACCATGGAGGATGTATGATCCTGCGATGGACGTGCAGATTTATCCACTTACCGCAGTGACCTGTTAGATAGGCGAGACTGCGGTTGTAGAACGCAATTAGCCTGAAGTCTTTATAATTCACAGATCTTGTGGGCACTTGGAAGATTACAACCTTGAGCAAATCAAACTTGGTATCATGTTGGCTACTGTAAGATTCCGAGTATGCTGGGCCGCGGTGCCAAAGCAGTGCAGTGTTAATCGAAGGAAGGGGGATCAATCGCCGGGTGTAGACCTCCACGAGCATCCAGCTGCCGTGACCGTCGACGAGCACCATCCAAGACGTGTTCATGCCGACCCAGTACATACCGTTAATGTAGTTGAGGCTGACGGGGACCGGATCGTAGTCAAGGGGGTTGATGCTCGCCACCCTACGATCGTTATGCTGCGTGACACGCCATTTCTGAAGATCAGGCGGCATCAACAAGCAATGAGCTGGCTTAAAAAGCTCCGGTCTGAGGGCTTTGAGTAAACGGTACAGCCCCAACGAGCACGCGGTGAGCGGCATGGTACTGAGATTGTCCACACACGAAACAATGAGCTTGATTACCTCTATGGGGAGAGAATTCTAGCCACTCTTTCGGCGGACCCTGCTCGGTTCTGCCATTGTTAGTTCTTGGGTTTCGGATAAGGGGGGGAGGCGCCTTAGCGGGGATCGAAGATTGGACGAGATTATGTGCGGACAAAGATGGAGAAGCGAATATGTGTTGCGGGAAGTGCACAGGTGATGATGACTACAGCATGCCGCTTGACTTACGAGACACATACCAGCAGCGTAGGGTCATGTTGATGCTACACAACTTGCTTGAGTGATCACAGTGCTGGTACTCCCTACAATGCTATGCCCTAACTTGCTTGAGTAGAGTAGTAGAGTAGGAATCTGCTCTACTACTAGCACCGGAGGAGTAGTATATTTTAATCTAAAATAGTTACAAACTTCAATGCCCAGGTGTGGAACGACTACGAACCATGCTCAAAGACTGTGTCTACGTGGTGTTTGGACATGGGCGACAATGTCAACGCCGACGGTGCTGCTCCCGTTGCAACGTATGTGTTTCTGTCCTTCCTGTTCGAACTCGTGGTAGAATTCATGTTTCTACTCTGTATCCTACTACTATGCTAGTCCACATGATTAGTTTCATCTCTGTTATAGCCATCATGATTTATTTTGTGCTTATTCGGATTAAATCTTGTTGTAACTTGCTCATATATTCAACTGGCGCAACGTCCCCTACAGCCACTCCCATTTCATGGACAGCCTGGTCGATGCCTCCAAGGAGCCCTTCGTCCACTGCTATGAGTGCCCGATGCCGTTTTGTGGCTCGCCGGTGGACATGGTGCATCACCTCATGGATGCGTGCAGCGGTTACTGCTGGCCCTTGGCGGAGAACATCAAGTACGAGACGTGCTACCCGTTCACCATGCCGGAGTCGCTGGAGGATCACCGCCGCCTACTAGTCTCGGAGGAGGACGACAACGTCTTCCTCTTTATCGTGGGCACCGGCGAGGCCCGCGCAGGCCGCCGCCCCTTCTCAGTAATGTGCGTCAGGGGCGACACCGCTGACGCTGACACTGACATGAGGCCGATGTACGGGTACGTGGTCAGTGTTACTACCCCTCCGGGTTGCGTGGGCAGCGACACCGGCCTCATCAAACGGACTTGGACTCTGGGGAGCTGGGACTATCCTGCCAATGTGGACTTGGAAAACCCATGGCATCCTTTACCTGTCAATGCGGTGCACGGGGACTCCAAGGAGGTTCACATGGACATACGCATTATCAAGTTTAATGTTGATCATTAGTTTTCGCTCAATGTAATCCGCTGTCTAAGCATGTGGAGACTTCCATGCAAGATCTTGCTCTATTGGAGTATCGCGCATGAATAAAAGTGTATCCGTTTATGGTTTAGTCTAAAATCTTCCATGTATGAATTTTTACTATAGTACTGGTGAAAGACTTACGATGAACCATTTCTTACATCTCCTCTGCCCGCTTGCAAGTCATCCTGATTTAGTCCCTCCGTCTAGGTGTATAAGGGCATGGTTAATATTACTTAATAGTATAGCCAACTGTTGACTATAAGAAAGTGCCATGTCATCTGTAGCCAACATGTCTAACAATCGATACTCAAAAACTAATTCTTAAAGATCATTTCTTGCAAAGCACAATTAGTGTTATTTCTTCACAAGTTTTGGATGCAGGTTGAATAGTTGAATGCTTTTGTTTGCAAAAGATACCTTTTTATCTATTTCACCCGGATGTTTGCGAGCTCTAGAGATGAAATAATATCCGAGGAAACCTATCGATACCCGTTACACATGAGATGACCCCCACATCCTTTGTCAAAATAAACAACTCCCCAATCAATGCATTTCACTCTTCGGTGCAACGCACGGGCACCTTACTACTATAGATTAGTACGACCAAAAATTGAACTAACATTATATATAGTACGATAAATGCTGATGCATGTCACCTAAAATTATATCTTTCAAAACTATGTTCAAATACGAATCCAATGATATAGTTTTTGTTGACATGCACTAACATTTTGTCAGTTAAATCTTCAGTCAAATTCAATGGGGTACTAATAAACCATGACCGATGTAGTACAAGTGTAGAGGGCGGCGCTGCATGGGAGTCTCACCTCTCACCCCGCTCGTGGCGCGGCAGTAAAGCCGTCATATCACAAAACCCTACCACTCCCAGTAATAAGTGGCCTGGTAAAATAAACGGACAAGCAACCATCACATCCCTCCGTCTTTTTTGCATTTCATCTCTCTGCATTTACTTTCTCCTGTTCATCTCGCACACTCGATCCCTAGCTACTACTCCTACGGCCAGTTCTTTTGGCGGCTTTCCCAGCTTTTCCCACAAGACTAGTCATAGTGGAGAGTAACAATAAGGCGCCTCACTCATTTATTTGGGCTTCTAAACTACTACTTCGTCCTGGTTTATTCCTCACCATTGTAATTTGTGCTAAATTTTGACCAAAGATTTAACTGGTTTATTCCTCACCATTGTAATCCCTCCGTCTAGGTGTATTAGTCATCTTACAAAAACCAAATAATCCCAAAACACTTAGGCATGGTGCATTAACTTCTACCTCATTTCTTGTTTCTTGACATATCAACCAATAAGAGATAAAGAGTGTGCATGCTTTTAATGACTTGAGATATCAAACACGACATGCAGTGGTTAGTTCATTGCATGCAATACTATTAATTAGCAAATAAAGATTAATGTTTCTCGTTTCTCCTCCTCCTTGGTCACGGTGCACAGCCTAAGATGACTTACTCACCTAGACGGATGGAGTAGTGCATGTGACATGCACTAACATTTCATTAGTTAAATTTATGATCAAAATTTGACACAGATTACAATGCAGACCAATAAACTAGGACGGAGGTAGTAGTTATGGGATTACTAATCTAGAAGCCTAAAAGAACTGGCCCTTGGTACTCCTACTAGTAGTAGTACTCAAGTTGAAATTCCAATTGCACGACACAACTTGTTAGGCAAAAAATTCGATACAGGGTGTAGGAAGCAGTTTGGGAATTTGCATGCCTTTCCAACCAGTGAGATACTCCGTACAAAGTACGACAGAGAAATAACCACAGAGAAGGAAGCTAAAAGTAAACAATCAAACGAGCATTTTTGCATTTGTTTTGCATTGAATCGTTTCACAAGCTTGACTAGTGCTGTTTTTCTACTTTTACAAAAACCGCATCATAATGTTAAAACGTTCATTTTCACGTACATAAGTAATAGTAGTACTCCCTCCGTCTAGGTGTATAAGTCTTCCCTCCTTCTTGGTCACAGTGCACAACCAAAGATGACTTATTGACCTGGACGGAGGGAGTAGCACAGTCTGCAAGCATATATCGAGAGAGAAGTGTAGTGCGATAGTACATAGTAAAGTTTGTGCTATATGCACGTTGAGGGAGTCCTGGATTAGGGGGTATCCGGACAGCCGGATTATATCCTTTGGCCGGACTGTTGGACTATGAAGGTACAAGATTGAAGACTTCGTCCCGTGTCCGGATGGGACACTACTTGGCGTGGAAGGCAAGCTAGGCAATACGGATATGTATATCTCCTCCTTTGTAACCGACCTTGTGTAACCCTAGCCCCCTCCGATGTCTATATAAACCGGAGGGTTTTAGTCCGTAGGACAACATACAATCATACCATAGGCTAGCTTCTAGGGTTTAGCCTCTCCGATCTCGTGGTAGATCAACTCTTGTACTACTCATATTATCAAGAATAATCAAGCAGGACATAGGGTTTTACCTCCAACAAGAGGGCCCGAACCTGGGTAAAACATCGTGTCCCCTGCCTCCTGTTACCATCTGCCTTAGACGCACAGTTCGGGACCCCCTACCCGAGATCCGCCGGTTTTGACACCGACATTGGTGCTTTCATTGAGAGTTCCTATGTGTCGTCACCATTAGGCTTGATGGCTCCTTCGATCATCGATAGCGATGCGGTCCAGGGTGAGAATTTTCTCCCCGGACAGATCTTTGTATTCGGCGGCTTCGCACTACGGGCCAACTCGCTTGGCCATCTGGAGCAGATCGAGAGTTACGCCCCTGGCCACCAGGTCAACTTTGGAAGCTTAAACTACACGGCCGACATCCGAGGAGACTTGATCTTCGACGGATTCGAGCCCCTGCCAAGTGCGCCGCACGGTCACGATGAGCATGATTTAGCTCTATCATCGGACAGTGTTCAGGAGACCACACCGACGACCGCTCCGACCCTCAATTCGGAGCCAATTGCGCCATCCATGGATGGGTGGATAGACCCCTCCACGGAGTCTGTATTCTCAGCGGCGATCGAGCCGAATAACGACCTTACCTTTCACGGGAGCTGTGACACCAAACTGCCGGATTCTTCCCCGGCCATGGACTCTGAACTGCCTGCGCCCGTGCCTATCGAATCTGACTGGGCGCCGATCATGGAGTTCACCTCCACGGATATCTTTCATCACTCTCCCTTCGGTGACATACTGAACTCATTAAGGTCTCTGTCCCTGTCAGGAGAGTCCTGGCCGAACTATGTTTGGCAGGATTGGGATGCGGATTGTAACACCCCGGATGTAACTTTCCCTTTTTGTACTCCAACTCTTGTTGTTTCCAGCGTTAAGTTATATTTATTTCTCAGGTTCGGGTCTTTGTCTCCGTGTGTTGTTGCCTTTGTCATGCATCTCATGTCATGTCATCATGTGCATTGCATTTGCATACATGTTCGTCTCATGCATTCGAGCATTTTCCCCGTTGTCCGTTTTGCATTCCGGCGCTTCGTTCTCCTCCGGTGGCCATTTCTACCTTTCTTTCATGTGTGGGGATTAAACATTTCCGGATTGGACCGAGACTTGCCAAGCGGCCTTGGTTTACTACCGGTAGACCGCCTGTCAAGTTTCGTAGCATTTGGACTTTGTTTGATACTCCAACGGTTAACCGAGGGACCGAAAAGGCCTCGTGTGTGTTGCAGCCCAACACCCCTCCAATTTGGCCCAAAACCCACCAAACTCTGCTCCATCACCTAGAGCGTTCGATCACGATCGCGTGGCCGAAAACCGCACCTCATTTGGACTCTCCTAGCTCCACTTATGCCTATAAATACACCCCTCCGTTTTCGGATCTCTCCTCTCCCCGAAACCCTAAAAAAAACCTCTCCGTCGCCGCCGAACAACGTCCATGCGAGCGGACGTGTCCGGATCCTGCCGCCTCCAACCACTCGTCGCCATGTGGCAAGTGGGAGCCCCACTTCGCCGCCGCCCGCCGCAGCCCGCGAGGGCCCAAGGCCGGCCCTCCCCTTCGCCGACCGGGCCCGAGGCGCTCGCCTGCGCCGCCGCCCGTCTTCCCCAGCTTCGGTGGCCGACCGCCTCCGACCACCGCGCCGCCATCTCCGGCTGCCCGAGGCGCCCGGGTCACCGCGCCGGACCGCCC
>NC_041384.1:200755554-200834379 GCF_002162155.2 Triticum dicoccoides | reverse complement strand
GGACCGCCCCGCGCCGTGGCTCGCCTCCGTCGGACCTCCTCGCTCGCCGCACCGCCGCTCCGACCGCCGCCCGCGCCCGGCCCCGCCGTCCTCCTCCGACCCCTCCAACTCCAGCCGCCATCGTCCTCAATGCTGGCCAACCTCAGAATCCGTGCCGGTGAACAGTGCCAGATCCAGATCTAAAACCTGACGGTTGACTTTTCCCTCCAAACCCTAATTTTTTATGCCTAATTTGACCGGCCGTATCTCCGCATCCGTAGCTCCGATTTGGGCATATAGTATATCAAAATGTTCGCCTCGACGAGTACATCATTTCATTCCATTGCATCATTTTCATTTGAGCTCATCTTGATGCCTTAAATGCTGTTAGAAGAGGGCTTCGTGAGTTAATTGTCAGATCTGCTAGTTCATCTTAGACTTTTGTCATTTTTGCCATGATTAAAGTGTGTATGATATGACTGTGAGTCCATCATATGTTTTGTTAAGAATTTTGTTATCTTTCTAGAGGTGCAACCCATGCATTTTTAGGATGTGTGTGGTGACTTGTGCAAGCTTGCAAAGTGAGGCACCCGGTAAATCTGTTTTCAGGGACTTACTAAGTCTGGGATTACTTAGTTCATGATGCCACATATTCAGCTTGTTTCCTAGTGATTCGTGCCTCTTTTGAGGATGATCAGTAAAGGAGTTTTGTTAATCATGTTATGCTCTATCCATCCGTGTCTTTGTTTGCAATTATGAAGCACCCTAGCTTGAGTCAATCGAGCTCTACTTTTGCTTCGTTGTGAATCTGGGCAGATTGTCAACTTGTTTGCGATTTTGCCGATGTTATTGTAGTTGATCCATGCATGCTATGCCATTGTTCTTGCCATGTCTAGCTTGCATTTTGTGCATTCTTAATGGATGTATGCTTTCCTTGCCATGACTTGCACCATGGTGAGTGCATCGAGCTCGTTTACGTGCCTTCATGAGTAGCTCCATGCCATGTTCTTACTTGTCTTAATCAGGTCATGTATCATGTTGTTTTGCTGCTTCGAAGAGGGCTTCGTGATCTGAAATTCCAGACAAGTGTTAATTTCACTAAGTCTTAAATCTGTTTTGCATTTGCGTTTTTGCCATGCTTGTTTGAACCTCATATTGGATGAATTGGCCGTAGCTCAGTGCTAGACTTTTGTTAAGCGTCTTGTGTGCATCCCTGCCATGTATTTTTTTGTCATGTTTGGATGCTGTAGCATGTTCATTTCATTACATTTAGATGCCTACTTGCTGTAAATCGCAGACCGGTGTCATTTTTGAAACGCTTGCCATTTCCAAACCGTAACTCCGATTCCGGCGTTCTTTATATCGTTTTCAAGTGATTTCATCTCATCTTTCTAGTGGCACCCTTGGATTTCCATGTTGAGGCCAGGTTCATGCATTTCCGGTCATATCTTGCATTTTGCATCCCGCATCGCATCCCGCATAGCGTATCTTCTTTGCATTGTGTTGTTTGAGTTTGCACGTGGTTGATTGTATCCTTGTTGCTTGTTTGTCTTGTTTGGGTAGATCCAGGAGACGAGTTCGCTAACGAGGAGCCCGTTGAGTTTGCTCTTGAGGATCCAGTCAACTCTGACAACTGTGTAGGCAAGATGATCATACCCTCGAAATCACTACTATCTTTGCTATGCTAGTTTGCTCGCTCTTCTGCTATGCCATTGCTGCGATGCCTACCTTTTGCTTGTCAGCCTCCCAAATTGCCATGTCAACCTCTAACCCACCATGTCCTAGCAAACCGTTGATTGGCTATGTTACCGCTTTGCTCAGCCCCTTCTTATAGCATTGCTAGTTGCAGGTGAAGATTGGAGCCGTTCCTTGTTGGAACATTTATTTACTTGTTGGGATATCATTATATTGCTATGTTATGTTAATGCATCTATATACTTGGTAAAGGGTGGAAGGCTCGGCCTCTCGCCTAGTGTTTTGTTCCACTCTTGCCGCCCTAGTTTCCGTCATATCGGTGTTATGTTCCCGGATTTTGTGTTCCTTACGCGGTTGGGTTATAATGGGAACCCCTTGACTGTCCGCCTTGAATAAAACTCCTCCAGCAGTGCCCAACCTTGGTTTTACCATTTGCCACCTAGCCTTTCCCTTGGGTTTCGCGGACTCAAGGGTCATCTTATTTTAACCCCCCCCCCCAGGCCAGTGCTCCTCTGAGTGTTGGTCCAACCTAGAGCACCGTGCGGGGCCGTCCCTTGGCAACTTGGGTTACGTTGGCTCCCGTACGCTTAGCTTATCCGGTGTGCCCTGAGAACGAGATATGTGCAGCTCCTATCAGGATTTGTCGGCACAGCGGGTGGTGTTGCTGGACTTGTTTTACCATTGTCGGAGTTGTCTTGAATTACCGAGATATCGAGTCTGATCAGAACGTCTTGGGAGGAGGTCTATTCCTTCGTTGACCATGAGAGCTTGTCATGGGCTAAGTTGGGACTCCCCTGCAGGGATTGAACTTTCGAAAGCCGTGCCCGCGGTTATGGGCAGATGGGAATTTGTTAATGTCCGGTTGTAGATAACTTGAACCTTAATTAATTAAAACGAATCAACTGAGTGTGTTACCGTGATGGCCTCTTCTCGGCGGAGTCCGGGAAGTGGACACGGTGTTGGAGTAATGTTTGCGCAGGTTGTTCTCTAGCTTCTCGCTCGTGCTTTGCCTCCTCTTCTCGCTCTCTTTTGCGTATAAGTTAGCCACCATATATGCTAGTCGCTTGCTGCAGCTCCACATATATTTTTACCTTGCCTTACATATAAGCTTAAATAGTCTTGATCGTGAGGGTGCGAGATTGCTGAGTCCCTGTGGCTCACAAATTACTATTACACCAGATGTAGGGCCTGATGATTCCGCTCCCAGAGACGCGTATGAGCTCAAGTGGGAGTTCGACGAAGACTCTGAATGATACTACGTTTCCTTTCCCGATGATCAGTAGTGGTGCCCAGTTGGGGGTGATTGGGACCGTTGTCGCATGTTGGGTTTTTCTTCTATTTTGGCGCCGTAGTCGGGTCATGAGTGTTTTGGATGATGTAATGTTATTGATGTTCTTTGATGTGACGTGGCGAGTGTAAGCCAACTATGTTCTCCCCTTTATTATTCATATTACATGGGATGTTGTGAAGATTGCCTAACTTGTGACATATGCCTTCAATGCGATTATGTCTCTAAGTCGTGCCTCGACACGTGGGAGCTATAGTCGCATCGAGGGTGTTACAAGTTGGTAATCAGAGCCTTCCCCGACCTTAGGATCCCCATTGCTTGATCGTTCTTAGCGGCCGAGTTGTGTCTAGAAAAATGTTTTGAGTCTTTAGGAATTATATATCGAAGAGATTAGGAATTCTTTTTACTTCCCAGTCTCCTCATCGCTCTGTTAAGGCATCCTGACATAGAGTTTTGACTCTTCTCTTCTCAAGTTTCACAAAAAAAAAATTAGGATCACGCGAGTATCTTGGAATCGTTCCGATGGCTTATGATGAGAACATTGTCTTGGTGCCTCCTGTCAGGGGTTTAGTGGAAGTGTCCCAGGGAGTTGAGCTCTGAGGTGTTGTCATCATAATTTTATCGTTGCAATTCTGGAATACTTGAGATATGTTCGCCGACATCGAAAATCTCTTTTATGCAGTTCGTTGGTGAGATAACCTCGACGCCACCCAGTACTGGGGCGGGAGTTCGGGAGTATCGCCATAACTTGTATAACGGATGCTTTTCGAAGGTTGAGGTAGATGGTTTCCGCAGGTTTCTTGGTTATGTGTTGAAGGATGGATACAGCTGGATGTAGGATTTGCTAGTTTGGGTGAGATATTATGCTTCCCCTGTATCCCCAACACCTGATTGCATAACCGGAAAAGTTCGGGAGTTTCATAGGTGGGAATTCTAGTAGCTCTAGTTCTTCTTCCACGGATATTGGTTTGAGATTGGGATTTCTTACCGATTATTCGTTCTTGATCCGTACCTTGTTGATTATTTCTCTACCTTAATTCTACGTGGATTCTCAATTTATGGATATGTGGCCATTTGAAGAGGAATGCATTCGTTCATTTTGTTCGGATGTGAAGACTATATGTTGCAATTTTCATTCCGTTGGATTCAGCTTCAATATTTATCTGTCAATGTGCTAATGGTGGTCAACCTCTTCAGGATGGCTCCTCCAACGCGCACGACTCCGAATCCTGATCCGCCACCACCTCCACCTCCTCCAGAGGCATGGCAAGCTGTGATGGCCGCAACCAATGCAAACACACAGCTGATCATGCAAATTCTCCAAGAGCGCAATCAAAGCAGTCAAGGGAATCAAGACAGCAATCAGAGTCACTTTGCTACACTCAACCAGTTCCTTGCTAACGGGCCAAAGACTTTCAGCAATTGTGTTGAGGCAACCGATGCTGACGATTGGCTTGTGGATCTGTGTAAGCATTTCGAGTGCAGTAACGTCAGGCCTGAGGACTTTGTTAAGTTCGCTTCCTTCCAACTCAAAGATCAAGCTGCAGAATGGTTCCAGCAGTACAAGGATTCCAGAGGTGGACGTGTTATCACTTGGGATGATTTCCGTCGAGATTTCCGAGCTCATCATATTCCCCAGAGCGTGGTTGAAAGCAAGCGTGAGGAATTCCGCAATCTGAAGCAAGGCTCTTTGTCTGTCTATGACTACAACAAGTTGTTCCAGAAGCTCGCCCGCTTTGCCAAGCAGGACGTGCCTGATGAGAAGAGCATGATATATCAGTTCAGGGTGGTCTTAGAGAAGATATTCAGCTCGCTCTTGTTCTCTTCGAGCCCTTGAGGTACGATGAGTTCTACAACATGGCACTGAAGCAAGGGGCTGCTCAGTTGAAGTGTGATGCTTCCAAGAAGCGAGCCAGAGATGTTACTCCTTCTTCCTCTACTCAAGTGGCCAAGCAGCAGAAGTTTTGGCTTCCTCCTCCTCCGTTCCGTCAGCCATTTCAGCACAAGAGCAAAGGTGGCAGTGGTTCTTCCCACGCACCCAACCCTGGCTTTCAGAACAAGACTTCGTCTCAAGCTCCAAGATCGAGTGCTCCGTATCACCGTCCGCGTTCAGAGGTCACGTGCAACAAGTGCCAACCGAAGGGTCACTATGCCAACAAGTGTCTCAACCAGAGGCATCTTCCTCCTCCTCCTCCTGTCAGATCGGCAAGTACAGCTGTGGTCAAGCATAACCCCAAGAATGCCAAGGTGAATTTGATGAATGCAGCTCAGGCAGAGGACTCGTCAGATGTGATCGTGGGTAACTTTCCAGTTAACTCTTTTCCAGCAAAAGTTCTTTTTGACACTGGTGCATCGCATTGTTTCATGTCAAGATCATTTGTTTCCAAGCATGACTTCGTTTCACAAATGTTGGGTAAACCTACGGGAGTGGTTTCTCCGGCTAAGTCTATGAGGGCTACTTCAATAGTTCTGGATGTTTCTATCATGATGGGTGATTTCAAGTTTCTGGCTTCTCCAATGGTTCTTGGTAACTCGGATATTGATCTTATTCTCGGGATGGATTGGCTTTCTAAGCACAAGGCTCAGCTTGATTGTGCAGCCAGGCAGATTCAATTGACTCATTCGTCTGAGGATGTAATTGTCTTTGCCGCTCGTGATGATACCATTCGTCTGTTTTCTCTCAATGAGAAGGGTGAATTGGACGCCATCTCGCAAATTCTAGTTGTTTGCGAATATCAAGACGTCTTTCCAGAAGAGCTCCTAGGAATGCCTCTGCACCGGCCAGTTGAATTCGTTATTGAACTTGAGCCTGGCACGGAACCTGTGTGCAAACATCCTTACAAGCTCGGACCTGAAGAGTTGAAGGAGCTGAAGAAGCAACTCGATGAGCAAGAAAGAATGGGTCTCATCCGGCCTAGTTCTTCTCCGTGGGGTTGTGGTGTTCTTTTTGTGAAGAAGAAGGATGGAACGGACCGACTTTGTGTTGATTACCGTCCAGTGAACAAGAAGACCATCAAGAACAAATACCCTCTTCCCAACATCAATGAGCTGTTCGAACAACTCAAAGGTGCCCAAGTATTCTCCAAGCTTGATCTCCGTATGGGTTATCACCAGATTCGTATTCGTGAAGAAGATATTCCCAAGACAGCATTCAGAACAAGCTTTGGTTCATATGAATACACTGTCATGTCTTTTGGCCTCGCAAACGCTCCTCCGACGTTCTCTCACATGATGAACTTCATCTTCAATGCCTACACCAATGACTTCATTTTGGTCTATCTCGACGACATTCTGGTTTTCTCGAAGAACAAGGAAGATCATGCCAAGCACTTGCGTTTGGTTCTCGATAAGCTCAGGGAAGATCAGTTCTACGCCAAGTTCTCCAAGTGTGAATTTTGGCTCGATGAGGTTCTTTATCTTGGTCATATCATCTCTGCCAAGGGCATTGCCGTGAATCCCGAGAAGGTGTCCGCAATTGTGAATTGGGAACCTCCTCAGAACGTGAAGCAACTCCGCAGTTTTCTCGGTCTCGCAAGCTATTGCCAAAGATTCATTGAAAACTTTTCCAAGATCGCGAAGCCTCTCTCTAATCTTCTCCAAAAGCACGTCAAGTACGTTTGGTCTCTGGAGTGTGATATTGCTTTCAACACTTTGAAAGAGAAGTTGATCACTGCTCTAATTTTGACTCCGCCTGATGAATCCAAGCCGTACGAGGTCTTTTGTGATGCCTCTCTCCAAGGTCTTGGCGCAGTATTGATGCAAGAGAAGAAAGTTGTTGCTTATACATCTCGCCAGTTGAAGCCTAATGAGAAGAACTACCCCACTCATGATCTCGAGTTGGCGGCAGTTGTGCATGCTCTGTTGACTTGGAGACATCTTCTATTGGGAAGAAAAGTGGACATTTTCACTGATCACAAGAGTCTCAAGTACATCTTCACTCAGCCTAATCTCAACCTCAGGCAAACTCGATGGGTCGAAATGATCCAAGAGTATAATCCGAGCATTGAGTACACTCCAGGCAAGGCCAATGTGATTGCTAACGCTTTGAGCAGAAAGGCCTACTGCAACAGTCTGATTCTCAAGCCTTATCAACCCGAGCTTTGTGAAGCTTTTCGCAAACTTAATCTGCAAGTTGTTCCTCAAGGTTTCCTCGCCAACCTTCAAGTCTCTCCTACCTTAGAAGACCAGATTCGCCAAGCCCAGCTTCTTGATGCTATGGTGAAAAAGGTGAAGATTGGGATTGCCAAGAGCCAGTCCAAGTACAAGTGCTACCGCCTTGATGACAAGGACACTCTCTTCTTCGAGGATCGTATTGTTGTGCCCAAAGGTGACCTCCGTAAAGTGATCATGAACGAGGCTCACAATTCTCTCCTCTCCATCCACCCTGGGAGCACGAAGATGTATTAGGACCTTAAGCAAGCTTATTGGTGGACTCGAATGAAGCGCGAGATCGCTCAATTCGTGAATGAATGTGATGTCTGCAGAAGAGTGAAGGCAGAACACCAAAGGTCAGCTGGTCTCCTCCAACCTCTTGCCATTCCAGAATGGAAGTTTGACCACATTGAGATGGACTTCGTGACTGGGTTTCCAAAGTCCAAGTGTGGTAATGATGCTATATTCGTTGTCATCGACAAACTCACCAAAGTGGCTCCCTTTCTTCCTATCAAAGAGTCGATCACTGCAGCTCAATTGGCGGAACTCTATACCTCTTGAATTGTCTCTCTGCACGGTATTCCTCAAGTGATCTCTTCAGACCGTGGCAGCATCTTTACCTCGAAGTTTTGGGATTCTTTCCAGAAGGCCATGGGCACTAACATCCGCTTCAGCACAGCTTTCCATCCTCAAACAAGCGGTCAAGTCGAGCATGTCAACCAGATTCTTGAAGATATGCTCCGGGCTTGTGTGATCTCCTTCGGCATGAAGTGGGAGGATTGTCTTCCTTATGCTGAATTCTCCTACAATAACAGTTTTCAAGCAAGTTCGGGCAACGCCCCTTCTGAAATTCTGTATGGCAGGAAGTGCCATACCCCTCTCAACTGGTCTGAAACCGGTGAACGTCAGCTTTTGGGTAATGACTTAATCACAGAAGCAGAAGAAATGTGCAAAGTCATTCGTGATAACCTCAAAGCAGCCCAATCCCGCCAGAAGAGCTTCTATGATAGTAAGCACTGTGATTTGTCTTTTGAGATAGGAGATCATGTTTACCTCCATGTCTCTCCTATGAAAGGTACTCGTCGCTTTGGTATCAAAGGGAAGCTTGCCCCTAGATACGTGGGACCTTTCAAGATTGTCAGCAAGAGAGGCGACCTCGCCTATCAACTCGAGCTTCCTTCAAACTTTGCAAATGTTCATGACGTGTTCCATGTCTCTCAGCTTCGAAAGTGCTTCAAGACTCCTGACCGCACCGTCAACGTCAAGGACATTGAGCTCCAAGAAGATCTCTCTTATCGTGAGCACCCAGTTGCTATTCTTGACTGAACGCAAGACTCGCAACAAGTCAATCAAATTCCTCAAAGTCAAGTGGTCGCACCATTCCGACCGTGAAGCTACCTGGGAACGCGAGGATCACCTCCGTTCTGAGTACCCGGCGTTCTTTCAGTCCTAGATCTCGGGACGAGATCTAGTGGTGGAGTGTTGTAACACCCCGGATGTAACTTTCCCTTTTTGTACTCCAACTCTTGTCGTTTCCGGCGTTAAGTTATATTTATTTCTCGGGTTCGGGTCTTTGTCTCCGTGTGTTGTTGCCTTTGTCATGCATCTCATGTCATGTCATCATGTGCATTGCATTTGCATACATGTTCGTCTCATGCATTCGAGCATTTTCCCCGTTTTCCGTTTTGCATTCCGGCGCTTCGTTCTCCTCCGGTGGCCATTTCTACCTTTCTTTCGTGTGTGGGGATTAAACATTTCCGGATTGGACCGAGACTTGCCAAGCAGCCTTGGTTTACTACCGGTAGACCGCCTGTCAAGTTTCGTAGCATTTGAACGCCGGCCAACCTCGGAATCCGTGCCGGTGAACAGTGCCAGATCCAGATCTAAAACCCGACGGTTGACTTTTCCCTCCAAACCCTAATTTTTTATGCCTACTTTGACCGGCCGTATCTCCGCATCCGTTGATCCTATTTGGGCATATAGTATATCAAAATGTTCGTCTCGGCGAGTACATCATTTCATTCCATTGCATCATTTTCATCTGAGCTAACCTTGATGCCCGAAATGCTGTTAGAAGAGGGCTACGTGAGTTAATTGTCAGATCTGCTAGTTCATCTTAGACTTTTGTCATTTTTGCCATGATTAATGTGTGCATGATATGACTGTGAGTCCTTCATATGTTTTGTTAAGCATTTTGTTATCTTTCCAGAGGTGCAACCCATGCATATTTAGGATGTGTGTGGTGACTTGTGCAAGCTTGCAAAGTGAGGCACCCGGTAAATCTGTTTTCAGGGACTTACTAAGTCTGGGATTACTTAGTTCATGATGCCACATATTCAGCTTGTTTCCTAGTGATCCGTGCCTCTTTTGAGGATGATCAATAAAGGAGTTTTGTTAATCATGTTATGCTCTATCCATCCTTGTCTTTGTTTGCAATTATGAAGCACCCTAGCTTGAGTCAATCGAGCTCTACTTTTGCTTCGTTGTGAATCTGGGCAGATCGTTAACTTGTTTGCGATTTTCCCGATGTTATTGTAGTTGATCCGTGCATGCTATGCCATTGTTCTTGCCATGTCTAGCTTGCATTTTGTGCATTCTTAATGGATGTATGCTTTCCTTTCCATGACTTGCACCGTGGTGAGTGCATCGAGCTCGTTTACGTGCCTTCGTGAGTTATATTTCAACATGTCCCAGTTTTCACTAAGTGTGAAAACTGATTGTGTTTTAGCTATGTTCGTGTGCCCGTTAGTATATTTTGTGAACCCTTTTGGCCCCAGGTCACTTTGGGTCTTTTGTTAAGCTTGTTGAGTAGCTCCATGCCATGTTCTTACTTGTCTTAATCAGGTCATGTATCATGTTGTTTTGCTGCTCCGAAGAGGGCTTCGTGATATGAAATTCCAGACAAGTGTTAATTTCAGCAAGTGTGAAATCTGTTTTGCATTTGCATTTTTGCCATGCTTGTTTGAACCTCATATTGGATGAATTGGCCGTAGCTCAGTGCTAGACTTTTGTTAAGCGTCTTGTGTGCATCCCTGCCATGTATTTTTTTGTCATGTTTGGATACTGTAGCATGTTCATTTAGTTACATTTAGATGCCTACTTGCTGTAAATCGCAGACCGGTGTCATTTTTGAAACGCTTGCCATTTCCAAGCCGTAACTCCGATTCCGGCGTTCTTTATATCGTTTTCAAGCGATTTCATCTCATATTTCCAGTGGCACCCTTGGATTTCCAAGTTGAGGCCAGGTTCATGCATTTCCGGTCATATCTTGTATTTTGCATCCTGCATCGCATCCCGCATAGCATATCTTCTTTGCATTGTGTTGTTTGAGTTTGCACGTGGTTGATTGTATCCTTGTTGCTTGTTTGTCTTGTTTCGGTAGAGCCAGGAGACGAGTTCGCTAACGAGGAGCCTGTTGAGTTTGCTCTTGAGGATCCAGTCAACTCTGACAACTGTGCAGGCAAGATGATCATACCCTCGAAATCACTACTATCTTTGCTATGCTAGTTTGCTCACACTTCTACTATGCCATTGCTGCGATGCCTACCTTTTGCTTGTCAGCCTCCCAAATTGCCATGTCAACCTCTAACCCACCATGTCCTAGCAAACCGTTGATTGGCTATGTTACCGCTTGCTCAGCCCCCTCTTATAGCGTTGCTAGTTGCAGGTGAAGATTGGAGCCGTTCCTTGTTGGAACATTTATTTACTTGTTGGGATATCATTATATTGCTATGTTATCTTAATGCATCTATATACTTGGTAAAGGGTGGAAGGCTCGGCCTCTCACCTAGTATTTTGTTCCACTCTTGCCGCCCTAGTTTCCGTCATATCGGTGTTATGTTCCCGGATTTTGCGTTCCTTACGCAGTTGGGTTATAATGGGAACCCCTTGACTGTCTGCCTTGAATAAAACTCCTCTAGCAGTGCCCAACCTTGGTTTTACCATTTGCCACCTAGACTTTCCCTTGGGTTTCGTGGACTCAAGGGTCATCTTATTTTAACCCCCCCCCCCCCGGGCCAGTACTCCTCTGAGTGTTGGTCCAACCTAGAGCACCGTGCGGGGCCGTCCCTCGGCAACTTGGGTTACGTTGGCTCCCGTATGCTTAGCTTATCCGGTGTGCCCTGAGAACGAGATATGTGCAGCTCCTATCTGGATTTGTCGGCACAGCGGGTGGTGTTGCTGGACTTGTTTTACCATTGTTGGAGTTGTCTTGAATTACCGAGATACCGAGTCTGATCGGAACGTCTTGGGAGGAGGTCTATTCCTTCGTTGACCATGAGAGATTGTCATGGGCTAAGTTGGGACTCCCCTGCAGATGGGAATTTGTTAATGTCCGGTTGTAGATAACTTGAACCTTAATTAATTAAAACGAATCAACTGAGTGTGTTACCGTGATGGCCTCTTCTCGGCGGAGTCTGGGAAGTGGACACGGTGTTGGAGTAATGTTTGCGCAGGTTGTTCTCTAGCTTCTTGCTCGTGCTTTGCCTCCTCTTCTCGCTCTCTTTTGTGTATAAGTTAGCCACCATATATGCTAGTCGCTTGCTGCAGCTCCACATATATTTGCCTATCCTTCCTATTAGCTTAAATAGTTTTGATCGCGAGGGTGCGAGATTGCTGAGTCCCTGTGGCTCACAGATTACTATTACACCAGATGCAGGGCCCGATGATTCCGCTCCCGGAGACGTGTATGAGCTCAAGTGGGAGTTCGACGAAGACTCTCAACGATACTACGTTTCCTTTCCCGATGATCAGTAGTGGTGCCCAGTTGGGGGTGATTGGGACCGTTGTCGCATGTTGGGTTTTTCTTCTATTTTGGCGCCATAGTCGGGCCATGATTGTTTTGGATGATGTAATGTTATTTATGTTCTTTGATGTGACGTGGCGAGTGTAAGCGAACTATGTTCTCCCCTTTATTATTCATATTACATGGGATTTTGTGAAGATTGCCTAACTTGCGACATATGCCTTCAATGCGATTATGTCTCTAAGTCGTGCCTCGACATGTGAGAGCTATAGTCGCATCGAGGGTGTTACATGGATGAAGAAGAAATTCGCCGCCCACCCACCACCCACTTAGTAGACACTATCGACAATTTGACCGACATGCTCAACTTCGACTCCGAAGACATCGACGGTGTGGACGGCGATGCGGGAGACGAAGAGGAACCACTGCCCACAGGGCACTGGACAGCCACCTCATCATATGATATATACATGGTGGACACACCCAAAGAAGGCAATGGCGACGAGACAGCGGAGGATGACCCCTCCAAGAAACAACCCAAGCGCCGACGTCAGCGGCGCCGCTCTAAGTCTCGCCAAAGCAAAAGCGGTGACACTGGCATAGGAGATAATAGCACTCCGGACAGTGCTGAAGACGACAACAATCCCGTCCAGCAAGATTTAGAGCAGGAGGATGGAGAAGCCAGCCCTCCCGAGAGAGCGGCAGATGGAGAGGCGGAGGATGATAATTACATGCCTCCCTCCGAAGACGAGGCAAGCCTCGACGATGACGAATTTGTCGTGCCTGAGGATCCCGTCGAGCAAGAGCGCTTCAAGCGCCAGCTTATAGCCACGACAAATAGCATTAAGAAAAAGCAGCAGCAGCTTCAAGCTGATCAAAATTTGCTAGCTGACAGATGGACTGATGTCCTTCCGGCCGAGGAATATGAACTGGAATGCCCCTCCAAGAGTTACCCAAAGCGCATGTTGCTACTCCGACTGGAGGAGGAAGCATTAAAACCTACATCTCCAGCGTATGACGCGGCTGATCGGCCATCGTGTGGCCATGACAGAGAGGCATTTCAGCCAAAAGCTCAACCTGCACCCTGACGCCACTCAAATAAAAATGTCAAGGCACGGTGAAACACGCTAGACCCGCGAGACGTATTGGAGGACAATGCAAAACACGCAAGATCGATCTACGGATCACGAGGGCGCGCCACCACGCGAGACGATAACCGTCATGCCGGATACAGTAAAAGTAAATCTGGCCGGGCCGAACATAGTGGACAAGACTCATTTGAGCTACGTCGCGACATAGCCCAGTACAGAGGCGCCGCACACCCCCTATGCTTCACAGACGAAGTAATGGATCACCAAATCCCAGAGGGTTTCAAACCCGTAAATATAGAATCATACGACGACACAACAGATCCTGCGGTATGGATTGAGGACTTCCTCCTGCACATCCACATGGCCCGCGGTGATGATCTACATGCCATCGAATACCTCCCACTTAAACTCAAAGGACCAGCTCGGCATTGGATCAATAGCATGCCAGTAGAATCCATTGGCTGTTGGGAAGATCTGGAAGCCGCATTCCTCGACAACTTCCAGGCACTTATGTGCGACCACCAGATGACGATGACTTGAGCCACATAATTCAACAGCCAGAGGAATCGGCCAGGAAATTCTGGACACGGTTACTGACAAAGAAAAATCATATCGTTGACTTTCCGGATGCAGAGGCCCTAGCAGCTTTTAAGCACAACATCCGCGACGAGTGGCTTACCCAACACCTTTTCAGGAAAAGCCAAAATCCATGGCATCCCTCACAACACTCATGACCCACTTTTGCGTGGGAGAAGACAGCTGGCTGGCTCGCAGCAATAACATATCAAAGAACCGCGGTACTTCAGATACCAAGGATAGCAATGGCAGGTCACGTCGCAACAACACATAAGCGCCGCGTCAATAGCGACAATACTGAGGATATGACAGTCAATGCCAGATTCAGAGGCTCTAAACCCGGTCAGCGGAAAAAGCCATTCAAAAGAAGCACTCAAGGCCCATCCAGTTTGGACCGTATACTCGATCGCTCGTGCCAAATACATGGCACCCCCGACAAGCCAGTCAACAACACCAACAGGGAATGTTGGGTGTTCAAGCAGGCCGGCAAGTTAAGCGCCAAAGATAAAGATAAGGGGCTACATAGTGATGACGAGGAGGAGCCCCGACAGACGAACACCGGAGGGCAGAAGAGGTTCCCCCCACAAGTGCAGACGGTGAACATGATATACGCAACCCACATCCCCAAGAGGGAGCGGAAGCGCGCGTTAAGGGATGTATACGCGTTGGAGTGAGTCGCCCGAAAGTTCAACCCATGGTCCTCCTGTCCGATCACCTTCGACCACAGGGACCATCCCACTAGTATCCGTCATGGCGGATTCGCCGCACTGGTCCTAGACCCAATCATCGACGGATTTCACCTCACTCGAGTCCTCATGGACGGCGGCAGCAGCCTGAACCTGCTTTATCAGGACACAGTGCACAAAATGGGTATAGACCCCTCAAGGATCAAACCCACAAAAATGACATTTAAAGGTGTCATACCAGGTGTAGAGGCCCATTGCACAGGCTCAGTCACACTGGAAGTGGTCTTTGGATCCCCGGATAACTTCTGAAGCGTGGAGTTAATCTTCGATGTAGTCCCATTCCGCAGCGGCTATCATGCATTGCTCGGGCGAACCGCATTTGCGAGATTCAACACGGTACCGCACTATGCATATCTCAAGCTCAAGATGGCAGGACCTCGGGGGGTCATCACAGTCAATGGAAACACAGAGCGCTCTCTCCGCACGGAGGAGCACACCGCGGCCCTCGCAGCAGAAGCGCAAAGCAGCCTCTTATGGCAATCCACCAGTTCGGTGATCAAAGACCCAGACACCTTCAAGCGCGTCCGGAGTAATCGGCAAAAAGACTGCCTGGCACGTTCTGAGCTCACATAGCAGTGCGGCCCCCACCCCAGTCCTAGCCAAACGGCGAAATCCGTGCCACACGTACATAATTACGCATTGGAAATACCATGGGCACAGGTGGGCAGGGGGGCACGACTACGTCACGCCCCAAGACGCGGCTCAACCGCACTAGGGGCTTCCTGCTTTGTTACTTTTCTCTCTAGCAGGACTTTAATATCTGGAAACCCCGTCCGGCAGTATGATTGCTGGACACACGATGCAACAACCAAGGAGGCAAAAAGCCACGTCGCACCATGGAACTCCCAGGTGGTCTCCGATAACGAGTGAAATACTTACTCTAAATACCATTCCTTAGCTTGCCCTTGGAGGGGACATGTCAAATAGACCTACTTTTTGCTTATCGCACTACTTGTATCATTCTGCTTCGACGCACCTTTTTGAATAAACAACGCATAGCACTAGACCATTACCGCATTCTCTATTATTTCTTATATATATATATTCATTCATGACATTCAACACCCGTACACTCTGGTACGGCCAACAGGCAAGGGGCTTAAGCGTACCCCATAATACGGCGTGAGAAGTCCGAACACTTTCGACAGTGCGGCACCCCGAACTTATATCATTATATGCATCAGCTCCGAATCATGTCTTGGGTCAATAGTTGGGTTTGCCCGGCTCCCATGTTTTGGTACCTTATGTTCCACTATAACGGCTAAGGTAGCACTGGGAGAACTACTGCGATTGTGCCCCGGTTCATCTGGGCTAAGCACCTTAGTAGAGAAAGCTAAAACTGACTGTCATGATAAGGCGAGAGCTGGTCGCTGTTTGAGAGGTCTCGAGTCCCTAAAGACTTATGCCGCTTAGAGCGAGGAGTCGGCTTTGTCCGGCTTAAGGCGTGTATAGCACCCCAAATTCGGCCTTTCGAATACTAGGGGCTTCGCCAAAATTTGAAATTGTAGACTTCTGTGGCTAAGTGGGAGTGATAAAGCATTATAGTCCGATTGCCTTGTTCGTTGTGCTGAGCACCTCCCTCGAAGGACACAACAATGGGAAAAAGAGTGCTCAGATTTATCCCGAACACCCCGGCACTCGTGGCATGGGGGCAGAAGCCGACGACTAGCCATCTCACAGATTTAACAAACAGTCGCACAGAAGTTAATATTTTAAATTCAAACAAGCGTTGCATAGCGCATATGAACAAGTTTTCATAATACAGGATCACACGAGCAAGTTTATTCAAAAATTACATCCTTCGCACACTCGTCCTCCACAAGACGAGCACCCTTCAGGACACCCTCATAATACATCTCAGGCTCGCGATGCTCCTTGCCCTGCGGTGGCCCCTCCTTCACCAGCTTCTCGGCGTCCATCTTGGCCCAGTGCACCTTTGCACGGGCAAAGGCCCGGCGTGCACCTTTGATGCAGACGGACCGCTTTATGGCCTCCATCCGTGGGCAGGCATCCACAAGCCGCCTCACCAGGCCAAAGTAGCTGTTGGGAAGGGATTTGCCAGGCCACATCTGGACTATAAGGCCCCTCATGGCCTGTCCGGCCGCCTTGTGCAGCTCGACCAGTTGCTTCAGCTGGTCGCTCATAGGCATCAGATGTTCGATCCCAGTATACTGAGACCAGTACAGCTTCTCCGTCGAGCTTCCCTCCTCGGCCTAGTAATATTTCGCGGCATCCGACACGCTGCGGGGCAAATCTGCGAATGCTCCTGGAGAGCTCCGGACTCGGGTAAGTAACAAGCAATTTACTTTCACATGCTTGCTTTGCATATTGAATGCTTTACCCGCTGCTATCTACCTCATCGCCTCAATTACCTGTAGGGCCTTTTGGGCATTAGCCTTGGGATGCTTTGTGCTCTTGAGGGCCGCGGCAAGCTCGGATTCTCATGTCTTCGAGTCAAGCTCCAAAGCCTCGTGCTTCTTCACGAGAGCCTGGAGCTCTTGCTGCACCCCGCACACCCGTGCCTCTTGTTTTTCCCGCTCGATGCGCTCCTTGGCCGCTTTGTTTTCAGCCTCAGACAACGCTTGCTTCAGGGTCGCCACTTCGGTCAGGGCCCCTGGCACATTCTTGATGATCCTGTCAGTTCGCAACCACATTTTCTTTTTTTTATATAGACAAGGTATTACTTACCTTTGTTCTCCTCGAGCTGCCTCTTGGCAAGGCCGAGCTCCTTCTCGGACCGCTTGAGGTCCTGCTTCAATGCGCTGACCTCCGCAGTCAGTGCGGCAGAGGTCAGCAGCGAAGCCTGCATACGCATACCGACATACTTATATTAGACTCCTGCAGATATTATTGATCCTATATTCGGCTTTTCTTTGTGAACACCAAACAGAGCATCAGGGGCTACTGTCTATGCGGTCATATTTTTTCTATATTTTAAATACTTACCACAAAGCCTGTTAGAAGGCTGGCACAGGCTTCAGTCAGTCCGCTCTTGGCGGACTGAACCTTCTTGATCACCGTACACATAATAGTGCGGTGCTCTTCGTCGATGGAAGCGCCGCGAAGCGCTCCCAGCAGGTCGTCCGATGCCTCTGATTGGACAGAGGTCACCGGCATGGACGGCTTGCCATTCTTGGAAGGGGGCCGCCTGCCCGAGTCTGGAACCACTGGAGGTTCCGGCGCGGTGTTCGGCTGAGGGTCGGACTTGGAGCCCCTGGGAGCCTTACTCCCTTTGCTCCTGGAGTCCGGAAGGTCGCCTTGAGGCACCTCCGGGACTGTCTCCCCCCGGCTCGGTGCCCCTTGAGACAATACCTCGGCATTGTCCATAGGGAAAGGAGAGGAGGCGGTTGGAAGTGTATCACTATCCATGTCCGACGAGTCCAAGGATCCGTCCGACGAGGATACGTCGATACGGGCTTGGGGCGGACTACATAATCATGTTCGACGTTAGGGGAAGCAGTGCAACAAAAGTATGCTATGAGTTACTCTGGTATCTGAATACTTACGACTTTGCCAGGGGATTGACCCTGAGCAGCCACTCGTCTTCGCCGTCGGCGGTGGTGGTGGAATATTCTGGAAGGAGAGTCCTTCCCTTCTTGGACCCTTCGGCCTCCCCGGTTGGGGCGGCCTTCCTTTTCTTGTCTCCCCCGACTGGAGGGGGAGAATCTTCATCTTCCTTCTCCTCGTCTTCATGGGAGGCGTACGTCTCGGAGTTATCGAACGATGGGTCCAATACCACCTAGCACCGGGAACTCCTTCGGGTTCCCTTGGCCTTCTTCTTGGTCTTCTCCGGCACCTCATAAGGAGCCGGAGTTCGCATCTCCGTCAGGAGAGCGTCCGCAGGGTCTTCGGGCAGAGGGGCCGGACAGTTAATCTGCCCTGATGTTTCCACCCAGTCCTGTCAAAGGCATGGGAGCTCAGGCCCCGCACATGGTTAAGCTATGGGAAATAAATACCCTACCAAATGTACAGTACTTACCGGATTCACAGGGCGCTTCGCGCTTAGCCGCGGTCCTTGGTAAGAGAAGGAGGGACCTCGGCGCCCTTGAATAGCACCTTCCAGATGTCCTTATGCGTCGTGTTGAAGAGCTCGTGTAGAGTCTGGTGATGGGCCGGGTCGAACTCCCATAAGTTGAAAGCCCGTTGTTGACACATGAGGATCCGGCGGAAGAGCATGACCTGGTATGTTGACAAACTTAAGTTTCTTGCTTGTCATGTTCCGGATACACTTCTAGAATCCATCCAGCTCCACTGAAGAGCCCCAAGACAGGCCCTTCTCCTTCCATGAAGTGAGCCGCATAGGGATTCCAGATCGAAACTCGTGGGCCGTCACCCATTTGGTGTCGCGCGGCTCGGTGATGTAGAACCACCCTGATTGCCACCCCTTTATGTTCTCCACAAAGGATCCCTCGAGCCATGTAACGTTGGGCATTTTGCCTACCATGGCTCCGCCGCATTCCGCTTGTTGGCCGCCTACTACCTTCGGCTTGATGTTGACGGTCTTCAGCCATACGCGAAAGTGGGGCCGGATGCGGAGGAAAGCCTCGCACATGACAATGAACGCCGATATGTTGAGGATGAAATTCGGGGCCAGATCATGAAAGTCCAGCCCGTAATAGAACATGAGGCTGCGTACGAATGGATGGAGTGGAAACCCCAATCCACGGATGAAATGGGGGAGGAAAACCACCCTTTTGTGAGGTTCCGGGGTAGGGACGATCTGCCTAGCGGCTGGCAGCAGGTGCGCGATATCTGCGGCTAAGTATCCGACTCCACGTAGCTTTTTGATGTGTCCCTCCCTGACGGAGGAGGCCATCCACTTGCCTCCCGCTCCATACATGTTTGGAGAGAGTTGAGGAGAAGGATGCAGACTTGGGCGCTGGAGCTCGAGTGCGCGAGAATGGATGAGCAAGGAGGAAGAAGGCGTGGGTAGAAAAAGGTGAGATCTTATCCCTTTATAAGGGCAGACTAAACTATGCGCCCCCACTAGCCTGGCAAAACTCCCTTATCGCCCAAGCACCGTAATTGATGGCGCGGTTGGGATTGGGCCACCTTGCTGCACTTTATTTACTTTTGTTAATTGTTACTCGTTACAAATTATCCTATCACAACACTATATGTTACCTATTATTTCAGTGCTTGCAGAGAATACCTTGCTGAAAACCGCTTATTATTTCCTTCTGCTCCTCGTTGGGTTCGACACTCTTACTTATCGAAAGGACTACGATAGATCCCCTATACTTGTGGGTCATCAAGACTCTTTTCTGGCGCCGTTGCCGGGGAGTGAAGCGCCTTTGGTAGGTGGAATTTCGTAAGGAAAACTTTATATAGTGTGCTGAAATTTACTGTCACTTGTTACTATGGAAAGTAATCCTCTGAGGGGCTTGTTCGGGGTATCTTCACCCCGACCAGTAGAGCAAAGAGTTGCTCCTCAACCAACTGAACCTACTGAAATGAAAATGTCTGCTTTGAAATTCCTTCGGGTATGATAGAAAAACTGCTAGCTAATCCTTTTGCAGGAGACGGAACAACGCATCCTGATGAGCACTTAATATATGTGGATGATGTTTGTGGATTATTTAAGCTTGCAGGTGTACCCAGAGATGTTATTAAGAAGAAGGGCTTTCCTTTATCTTTGAAGGAAGATGCATTGACATGGTATAGGCTATATGATGACACGGGGTCATGGAACTACGAACGATTGAAATTGGAATTTCATCAGAAGTTTTATCCTATGCATCTTGTTCATCGTGATCACAATTATATATATAATTTTTGGCCTCGCGAAGGAGAAAGCATCGCTCAAGCTTGGGGGAGGCTTAAATCAATGTTATATTCATGCCCCAATCATGAGCTCTCAAGAGAAATGATTATTCAAAATTTATATGCTCGGCTTTCTGATAACAATCGCACCATGCTCGATACTTCTTGTGTTGGCTCTTTTATGACGAAGACTATTGAATTCAAATGGGATTTTTGGAAAGACTTAAACGCAACTCTGAAGATTGGGACCTCAATGAAGGTAAGGAGTCAGGTATGACACCTAAGTTTGATTGTGTTAAATCTTTTATGGGTACCGATGTTTTCCATAAATTTAGCACTAAATATGGACTTGAGTCTGATATAGTAGCTTCTTTCTGTGAATATTTTGCTACTCATGTTGATCTCCCTAGGGAGAAGTGGTTTAAATATCATCCTCCCATAGAAGTAAAAGTAGTTGCACCTATTAAAGTTGAAGAAAAGACTATCACTTATAATGATCCTATTGTTCCTACTGCTTATGTTGAGAAACCACCTTTTCCTGTTAGGATAAAAGATCATGCTAAAGCTTCAATGTGGTTCGTAAAAGCAATATTAGAACTTATACACCTGCTGAGCAAATTAAAGTTGAACCTAATATTGCTATTGTTAAAGATCTCTTGTCTGCTAATATTGATGGGCATGTTATTCATTTCCGTGATGAGCCTCCTAGAATTGCTAAACCTTGTGCTAAAGATAAACCTAGATCTTTGGTAGGCATGCCTGTTATTTCTGTTAAAATAGGAGATCATTGTTATCATGGCTTGTGTGATATGGGTGCCAGTGCTAGTGCTATACCTCATGACTTATACAAACAAATTATGCATGATATTGCACCTGCTGAGATAGAAGATATTGATGTCACAATTAAACTTGCCAATAGAGATACTATTTCACCAATTGGAATTGTTAGAGATGTTGAAGTCTTGTGTGGGAAAACTAAATATCTTGCTGATTTTCTTATTCTTGGTTCCCCACAAGATAGCTTTTGTCCCATTATATTTGGTAGACCCTTCTTGAACACTGTTAATGCTAAGATAGATTGCAAAAAGGATGTTGTTACTATTGGTTTAGGTGATACGTCTCATGAATTTAATTTCTCTAAATTTCGTAGACAACACCGTGAAGAGGAATTGCCTAGTAAAGATGAAATTATTGGTCTTGCTTCTATTTCTGTGCCTCCTAGTGATCCTTTAGAACAATATTTGCTAGACCATGAAAATTATATGTTTATGAATGAAAGAAGGGAAATAGATGAAGTATTCTTTAAACAGGAACCCATCCTGAAACACAATTTGCCTGTTGAAATCCTAGGGGATCCTCCTCCACCCAAGGGTGACCCCGTGTTTGAGCTTAAACCGTTACCTGATACTCTTAAATATGCTTATCTTGATGAGAAAAAGATATATCCGATTATTATTAGTGCTAACCTTTCAGAGCATGAAGAAGAGAGATTATTGAAAACTCTGAAAAAGCACCGTGCTGCTATTGGATATACTCTTGATGATCTTAAGTGCATTAGTCCCACTCTGTGTCAACACAAAATAAATAGGAGGAAGATGCCAAACCAGTTCGTGATCATCAACAACGACTGAATCCAAAGATGAAGGAAGTGGTAAGAAAGGAAATACTAAAGCTTCTTGAGGCAGGTATAATTTATCCCGTTGCTGATAGTCAGTGGGTAAGTCCTTTCCATTGTGTCCCTAAGAAGGGAGGTATTACTGTGGTTCCTAATGATAAAGATGAGTTGATCCCGCAAAGAATTATTACAGGTTATAGGATGGTAATTGATTTCCGCAAATTGAATAAAGCTACTAAAAAGATCATTACCCCTTACCTTTTATTGATCAAATTCTAGAAAGATTATCCAAACATACACATTGTTGCTTTCTAGATGGTTATTCTGGTTTCTCTTAAATACCCGTGTCAGCCAATGATCAATCAAAGACTACTTTTACTTGCCCTTTTGGTACTTTTGCTTATCGATGTATGCCTTTTGGTTTATGTAATTCACCTGCTACCTTTCAAAGATGCATGATGGCTATATTCTCTGACTTTTGTGAAAAGATTTGTGAGGTTTTCATGGATGATTTTTCCGTCTATGGATCCTCTTTTGATGATTGCTTAAGCAACCTTGACCGAGTTTTGGAGAGATGTGAAGAAACTAATCTTGTCTTGAGTTGGGAAGAGTGCCACTTTATGGTTAATGAAGGTATTATCTTGGGGCATAAAGTTTCTGAAAGAGGTATTGAGGTTGATAAAGCCAAGGTTGATGCTATTGAAAAGATCCCATGTCCCAAGTACATCAAAGGTATAAGAAGTTTCCTTGGTCATGCCGGTTTTTACAGGAGGTTCATTAAGGACTTCTCTCCAAAATTTCTCAGCCTCTGACTAATTTATTACAAAAAAGATATACCATTTGCTTTTGACGATGATTGCGTAGAAGCATTTGAAATACTTAATAAAGCATTAATCTCTGGAGCTATTGTTCAGCCACCTGATTGGAAATTACCCTTTGAAATTATGTGTGATGCTAGTGATTATGCTGTAGGTGTTGTTCTAGGGCAAAGAGTTGATAAGAAATTAAATGTTATTCAATATGCTAGTAAAACTCTAGACAATGCTCAGAGAAATTATGCTACTTCTGAAAAAGAATTCTTAGCAGTTGTATTTGCTTGTGATAAGTTCAGATCATATATTGTTGATTTTAATGTAACTATTAATACAGATCATGCTGCTATTAAATACCTTATGGAAAAGAAAGATGCTAAACCTAGACTTATTAGATGGGTTCTCTTGCTATAAGAATTTGATTTGCATATTATTGATAGGAAGGGAGCTGAGAACCCCGTTGCAGACAACTTGTCTAGGTTAGAAAATGTGGTTGATGACCCACTACCTATTGATGATAGCTTTCCTGATGAACAATTAAATGTCATAAATGCTTCTCAGAATGCTCCACGGTATGCTGATAATTCTAATTAAATTGTTGCTAAATTTATACCACCTAGTTTCACATACCAGCAAAAGAAAAAGTTCTTCTATGATTTGAGGCATTACTTTTGGGATGACCCACATCTTTATAAAGAAGGAGTAGATGGTGTTATTAGACGCTGTGTACCTGAGCATGAACAGGAACAGATCCTACGCAAGTGTCACTCCGAGGCATATGGAGGACACCATGCTGGAGATAGAATTGCACACAAGGTATTGCATTCCGGTTTTTATTGGCCTACTCTCTTCAAGGATGCCCGTAAGTTTGTCTTGTCTTGTGATGAATGTCAAAGAATTGGTAATATTAATAGACGTCAAGAAATGCCTATGAATTCTTCACTTGTTATTGAACAATTTGATGTTTGGGGCTTTGATTATGTGGGACCTTTTCCTTCCTATAATGGATATGGACATATTTTAGTTGTTGTTGATTACGTTACTAAGTGGGTAGAAGCTATTACAACTAGTAGTGCTGATCATAACACCTCTATTAAGATGCTTAAAGAAGTTATTTTTCCAAGGTTTGGAGTCCCTAGATATTTAATGACTGATGGTGGTTCACATTTTATTCATGGTGCTTTCCGTAAAATGCTTGCTAGATATGATGTTAATCATAGAATTGCATCTCCTTATCACCCGCAGTCTAGTGGTCAAGTAGAATTGAGTAATAGAGAACTCAAATTAATTTTGCAAAAGACTGTTAATAGATCTAGAAAGAATTGGTCCAAGAAACTTGATGATGCATTATGGGCCTATAGAACTGCATATAAAAATCCTATGGGTATGTCTCTGTATAAAATGGTCTATGGAAAAGCATGTCACTTACCTCTCGAACTAGAACATAAGGCTTATTGGGCTATTAAAGAGCTCAATTATGATTTTAAACTTGCCGGTGAGAGGAGGTTATTTGATATTAGCTCACTTGATGAATGGAGAACCCAAGCCTATGAAAATGCCAAATTATTTAAAGAAAAAGTTAAAAGATGGCATGACAAAAGGATACAAAAGCGTGACTTTAATGTAGGTGACTATGTATTCCTATACAACTCTCATTTAAGATTTTTTGCAGGAAAACTTCTCTCTAAATAGGAAGGTCCTTACGTTATCGAGGAGGTCTATCGTTCCGGTGCCATAAAAATCAACAACTTCGAAGGCACAAATCCGAAGGTGGTGAACGGTCAAAGAATTAAACATTATATCTCAGGTAATCCTATAAATGTTGAAACCAATGTTATTGAAACCGTAACCCCGGAGGAATACATAAGGGACACTTTCCGGAACGTTCCAGACTCCGAAAAGGAATAGGTATGTGGTACGGTAAGTAAACCGACTCCAAACAGTTCTAATGGCAATTTTCTTCCGTTTTGGAATATTTAGAAAAATAGAAAAATAAGAAGCAGTCCGGGAAGGACACGAGGGCTCCACGAGGGTGGAGGGCGCGCCCTACCCCCTGGGCGCCCCCCTACCTCGTGGGCGCCTCGTGTGCTCTTCGGACTCCGTTTTCTTACACGTTACGTATTTTGGTCCGTAAAAATTCATTATATAATGTCCCGGAGGTTTTGACTCCCGTATCACACAATTATCCTCTGTTTGTGTTTCGAGCAGTTGCTGCTACAGATTAGAGCAAGATGTCTTTGCAAGAATCAGTCGGGGAGAGCTGGGTGTCTCATCCGGCACCGAGATCAATGACAAACAACAATGTTGACCACTTTGGGCCAGCAACGGAGGAAGAGATGGAGGCTAATTTGAAGAGAATAGATGCCATGGAGGAGGATCAAGAAGTCACTTCTCGCTTCCGAGCTGGATTCACCATGGGGGAACTGCAGAGCTCGACTATTCCAAACTCAGTTATCCCTTCCATTGTTAGATTTATTTTTTATGAGAATATGAAAAAGAGTGTCACTGGTTCTCCCGCAGCTATGCAGTACCCTTGGGTGCAGGGAGCTTTGGCTGTTACAGGAAAACTTCCAAAGGAAATAATGGACCTCAAGCAACAAGTCAACAAGCTCGAGGAGGAGAATCATATCCTGAGGGGCATCATCGCCAAGAATATCACATCACCATCCCCGAAAAAGGAAACATAATCACATGGGTATGGGCACTCCCCTTGGCAACTGCCAAGCTTGGGGGAGTGCCCCGGTATTGCATCATCATCACTTTTGTCTTTACCGTTTTCTTAGTTCGATCCTTTTGATAATATTTTGATCTAGTAGAATAAAAGTTCTTAGTATGATCTAGTTGTGAGTTTTGCTTTGTGATCCTTCTATGTAATCGAGTCCGTGAGCTATATATAATAAAGATTAGTGTTGAGTCAAGGTCTTTATTATTTTGCCATGATCTTGAGTGAAGAAAAGAAAAGAGAAAGAAATAAAGAGAAACAAAGAGATCATATGGATCTTATGGAGAGTAATGAGCTCACATAGAAAAAGTATGATGAATAAAAGTTCTTGAGAGTTGACAAACATAGTTTTGGTCATCGTTGCAATTAATAGGAAGTAATAAAGAAAGAGAGGTCTTCACATATAAATATACTATCTTGGACATCTTTTATGATTGTGAGCACTCATTAAAATATGACATGATAAAGAGTTGATGTTGGACAAGGAAGACAACGTAATGGGTTATGTTTTCTTACATCTGAGATAAATTATATTGTCTTGGATCATCCAACATGATTGAGCTTGCCTTTCCCCCTCATGCTAGCCAAATCGCACCAACTAGAGATACTACTTGTGCTTCCAAACACCCTTATACTAGTTTTGCCATGAGAGTCCACCATATCTACCTATGGATTGAGTAAGATCCTTCAAGTAAGTAGTCATCGGTGCAAGCAATAAAAATTGCTCTCTAAATATGTATGATTGATTGGTGTGGAGGAAATAAGCTTTATACGATTGTGTGATATGGAAGAAATAAAAGCGACGCACTACATAATAAAGGTCCATATCACAAGTGGCAATATAAAGTGACGTTCTTTTGCATTAAGATTTTGTGCATCCAACCATAAAAGCGCATGACAACCTCTGCTTCCCTCTGCGAAGGGCCTATCTTTTACTTTCATCTCCCACCTTACATAAGAGTCATGGTGATATTCACCCTTCCTTTTTACATTTTATCTTTTGGCAAGCACAACATGTTGGAAAAGATCCTGGTATATATGGCTAATTGGATTTGAATTTTCATGAACTATTATTGTTGACATTACCCTTGAGGTAAAACGTTGGGAGGCAAAACTATAAGCCCCTATCTTTCTCTGTGTCCGATTAAAACTCCATACCCATGAGTATTGCGTGAGTGTTAGCAATTGTGAAAGACTATATGATAGTTGAGTATGTGGACTTGCTAAAAAGCTCTTATATTGACTCTTTCCTATATTATGATAAATTGCAATTGCTCCAATGACTGAGATTATAGTTTGTTAGTTTTCAATGAAGTTTATGATTCATACTTGAAATTGTGATTGAATTGTTACTCTAGCATAAGAGATCATATGACAAGAATTATATAAGTTGTTGTTCTAAGAATGATCATGATGCCCTCTTGTCCGTATTTTATTTTTATCGACACCTCTATCTCTAAACATGTGGATATATTTTTCGATTTCGGCTTTCGCTTGAGGACACGCGAGGTCTATGCTTGCGGGAGTTGATACATCCATTTTGCATCATGCTTTTATATCGATATTTATTGCATTATGGGCTGTTATTATACATTATGTCATAATTCATATGTCTATTTTCTCTTATTTTACAAGGTTTACATAAAGAGGGAGAATGCCGACAGCTGGGATTCTGGGCTGGAAAAGGAGCAAATATTAGAGACCTATTCTACACAGCTCCAAAAGTCCTGAAACTTCATGGAAGACGTTTTCAGAATATATAAAAAATACTGAGCGCAAGAACTTCACCAGGGGGGCCATAGCCTGCCCACGAGGGTGGGTGGGGCGCCCCCTACCTCGTGGACCCCCTGGTGGCCCTCCGATGGCCATCTTCTGCTATATGGAGTCTTTCAATGAGGAAAAATCATAAGCCATCTTTTCGGACGAGATCCCGCCGCCACGAGACGGAACCTTGGTGGAACCAATCTAGTGCTCTGGCGGAGCTATTTTGCTATTAGTAGTCATGTGAATATGGTATTCGTTCGATATTTTGATGAGATGTATGTTGTCTCTCCTCTAGTGGTGTTATGTGAACGTCGACTACATGACACTTCACCATTATTTGCGCCTAGAGGAAGGCATTGGGAAGTAATAAGTAGATGATGGGTTGCTAGAGTGACAGAAGCTTAAACCCTAGTTTATGCGTTGCTTCGTAAGGGGCTGATTTGGATCCATATGTTTCATGCTATGGTTAGGTTTACCTTAATACTTTTGTTGTAGTCGCGGATGCTTGCAATATAGGTTAATCATAAGTGGGATGCTTGTATAAGTAAGGGCAGCACCCAAGCATTGGTCCACCCACATACAAAATTATCAAAGTACCGAACGCGAATCATATGAACGTGATGAAAACTAGCTTGACAATATTCCCATGTGTCCTCAGGAGCGCTTTACATCATATAAGAGTTTGTCCAGGCTTGTCCTTTGCTACAAAAAGGATTGGGCCACCTTGCTGCACTTTATTTACTTTTGTTACTTGTTACTCACTATGAATTATCCTATCACAAAACTATTTGTTACCTATTATTTTAGTGCTTGCAGAGAATACCTTGCTGAAAACCGCTTATCATTTCCTTATGCTCCTCGTTGGGTTTGACACTCTTACTTATCGAAAGGACTATGATAGATCCACTATACTTGTGGGTCATCACACACCTCAGCAGAATGGCATCATGGAGTGAAAGAACGGGGCACTCATTGAGATGGCTCGGACGATGCTTGATGAGTACAAGACTCTAAGGAAGTTCTGGCCTGAAGCTCTTGATACTGCATACCATGTCATCAACCGTGTTTATCTTCACAAGCTTCTAAAGAAGACATCATATGAGCTACTGACTAGTAAGAAGCCAAACGTAAGCTACTTCAGAGTATTTGGTGCTAGGTGCTGGATCAAAGATCCGCATCACACTTTAAAATTTGCACTGAAAGCTCATGAAGGTTTTATGCTTGGTTACGGAAAGGATTCGCACTCCTTCAGAGTCTTCAACCTATTTCACTATAAAGTGGTTCAAACTATGGATGTGCGGTTCGATGAAACTAACGGCTCGCAAAGAGAGAACCTGCCAAATGTGCTAGATGAAGTCTCACCAAGTGAATCCATCAAGCTTATGGGTACTGGAGAAATCATACCTTCAGAGGCACAGGCTGAAGAGGAACTTATCATTTCTGCACCAAATCAACCTGAAGACTCTGCTTAGCCTGAAGCCAATGCTGAAGATGAAGACAATGATCAGCAAGGGAAAAATCTTCGTCCAATTCATCCCCGTGTTCCAAATGAAGTACAAATTGAGGAGATAATTGATAGCATCAATGCACCTGGTCCACTCACTCGTTCAAGAGCAACTCAGCTAGCAAATTTCTGTGGGCACTTTGCATTTGTCTCTATATCTGAACCCAAGAAAGTTGTTGAAGCCTTCATGGAACCTGAATGGATTCAAGCTATGCAAGAAGAGCTTCAACAGTTCGAGCTGAACAATGTATGGGAAATGGTCAAGTGTCCTGATCCTCGCAAGCACAATATCATAGGCACAAAATGGATCTATGGCAAAAAACAAGATGAGAATGGTCAAGTTGTCAGAAACAAGGCTCGTCTCGTTGCTCAAGGATACACTCAAGTTGAAGGGATTTACTTTGATGAAACATTTGCTCCGGTGGCTAGGCTTGAAGCCATTCGCATTCTGCTAGCCTATGCCAACCATCACAGCATCCTCCTATATCAAATGGATGTGAAGAGTGCCTTTCTCAATGGCAAGATTGAAGAAGAAGTGTGTGTTGCACAACCACCTGGCTTTGTAGATCCAAAACATCCTGATATGGTTTACAAGCTCGACAAGGCACTGTATGGCCTCAAACAAGCCCCTCGTGCTTGGTATGACACACTCAAAGACTTCCTGAAGAGCAAAGGCTTCAAACCTGGTTCCCTGGATCCCACTCTCTTCACGAAGACATACGATGGTGAACTGTTTGTGTGTCAGATCTATGTGGATGACATTATCTTCAGCTGCACTGACAAAAGATACAGTGATGAGTTTGGACACATGATGCAAGAGCAATATCATATGTCCATGATGGGTGAGCTGAAGTTCTTCCTTGGTCTTCAAATCCGTCAGCAAAGCAACGACATCTTCATATCTCAAGAGAAATACCTCAAAGATTGCCTGAAGAAGTTTGGAATGCAAGACTGCAAGGGATACATGACGCCAATGCCAACCAAAAGTCATCTCGGCCCCGACGACAATGGTAAAGAGTTCAATCAAAAGGTATACCGCTCCATGATTGGTTTTTACTCTATTTATGTGCATCTAGGCCAGATATCATGCTTAGAGTTTGCATGTGTGCCCAATTCCAAGCAGCACCAAAGGAGTCACATCACTTAGCTGTGAAGCGAATTCTTTGATATTTGGCTTACACCCCAACACGAGGATTATGGTATCTAAAGGGCTCAGAGTTTGATCTAGTTGGATTCTCAGATGCTTATTATGCTGGTGACAAGGTTGATCGCAAGTCTAGATCAGGCACATGTCACTTCCTTGGATGATCTCTTGTCTGTTGGTCTTCAAAGAAGCAGAACTTTGTGTCTCTCTCCACTGCTGAATCTGAATACATTGCTGCTGGATCTTGCTGCACTCAGCTTCTATGGATGAAGCAAACTCTCAAGGACAATGGCATCCAACTGAAGCAAGTACCACTCTACTGCAAAAATGAAAGTGCCATCAAGATTGCCAACAACCCAGTTCAGCACTCGAAGACAAAGCACATTGAAATTCGTCATCACTTTCTCAGAGACCATGTCATGAAGGAAGATATTGATATCATTCACATCAACACCGAAGAGCAATTAGCAGATACCTTCACAAAGCCCTTGGATGAGAAAAGGTTTTGCAAGTTGTGGTGTGAGCTAAATATCTTAGAATCCTCGAATGTGTTGTGATTGGACACACATCCTAACGCTTATGCATGTGATGACTTAGATGTGCAACACATGCAGTAAAGTATATCTTCAATCAATGAAGACATACACTCTAAGTGTGAA
Source organism: Triticum dicoccoides (assembly GCF_002162155.2). NCBI lineage: Eukaryota > Viridiplantae > Streptophyta > Magnoliopsida > Poales > Poaceae > Triticum > Triticum dicoccoides. The sequence goes on along the minus strand of NC_041384.1, from coordinate 200,804,125 downwards.
AACATTAACGTGGAATTTGACTTTGGAGCGCCACGATAATTGTGTGTCGTGTCTGGGTCTAATACTTCCTATACGGTGGGTAACGCCACCACCAAACTCTTGTTTGGAGTGTTTTCATTGACGTCACATTTGCATAGTCTTCACATTTGGTTTGTCTTCGACACTGATTTGATGTCATGTTTATCTTCACAGTGTTGATTTGGTCTCATACTGATATATATACATTTGTGTTCTATCCTCTATAGCATTCACTTATAGCTATGTCTTCTTGTTTGAATCTTTTGATCTAAGTGAATGTGATCGGACCCTAACCCCCTCTATGCTTCAACCTCAGATTCTATCTATCCAAATCATATGCATTCTATTGAAATTGTCGATTGTCTTCTCTGAGTCCTTGTCAGCAGAAGACACAGAGACAAAAATCGAATCTATTTTAATGCTATATCCTTATTGCCTAAAACCGGAGAAGCTGGAACGACCACCCGACAATCCAGACATGTGTGGGAACATGGAACAACTTCCAATGTGTTGCATGCATGCCACGTGTACTTTAGATGTGAACCTCTAGGGGCACTTGCGTAATAACGCTGTGCCGTCCCTGTCCTTATAAATACACACCTCACCGCGGTCATTATCTCTTCTTCGACCTCCTCTCCTCGCACCAAAACCCTAGCACCTCTGCTAGCTCGCGACGACACCGGAGACGAAGGGCTTAGCTGTCGTGACATCTTAGACACCATACTCACGCCGGCCACGGACCTCGTCCTCTCCGCCGCTGCCGTAGGTGTCTTCCACCGCCAAGTTAGGGTGCGGGAGATTGAACTGCTCGGCCTCCCTCTCAACTTCGTCTAGCAGTTCTTCGTGTGGTAATTAAATCTTACTTTTACTACCCTTTTGATTCATCAGATCCATCCACGTACTTCAACCAGAAGTGGTTTCTAAGCTTGCAAATCTGGGTCTATCTTGTTCTGCATCTCATATCATGCCAAGTATATTCACTTATGCTTCACTGCTAGTTAGATTCCTCACTTGTACTTATTCTTGGATTTGTACAAATCTGGAAGCAACTCTCATCAAATAAGTTAATGTCTTCGCACTATGAGATCAATGTATTCAAACCGATTTATCTTCAAAATCTTCTAAGAATGCATATGACCTCTTCCCCTTCCCTCGCACCTCTAATACTATCACAGGTACATGGCCATGGGAGAATCCCTTGGTTCTCATAGACTGCATTCATTTGCAGAATTCTGACATCGACAGACCAATTCTCCTGAAGCCAGTTCCTGTTTGACCAGCAGACAGAAGCCATTCACAGTCTTGAAGCCTTTCAGCTTGAATACTATGGCCACTGAGAAATCAACTAGAAAGGGCGCCAGGCAGCGCCGTGGGGATATAGCCAAGGACCTGCCACCAGATCTCTTTGAAATGTACAAGTTAGATCCTGAAGAAACCTATGGCGAGTGCAAGACCCGAATCCAATGGATTCGAAGATACTGGGCCGAAGAATGGTTCAAGTACAGATTTGTGACTACTGACTATGCTGAAAAGAACGCTATCAAGCATCCCTGGGGAGATATTTTGTATCGAAATCTGCAGCCTAAGTCCAAGCCCGAAGCTATTGCTCAAGGCTTCTATCCTTGCATGGTCAGAGGACCACAGCCTGAAAATGCCGACCCATCTAGTTTGCTATGGTGTCGCGACGACAATCTCTTCAAGCGCAACTTTCAGTTTGTCAAAGAGTCTGCCAAGAAGAACAAGAAGCAGTTTGGCCTCGACTTCAACCCTGGTCCATGTGATCCATGGTCTGATGGCACACGTGATGCCAATCCCAATGAAATCGGCCCCTTCTACAACCTCAAAGGCCTCATCACTCGTATTGCTGTATAGGGGGCTACGATGGACCACTCAGCTGACGACGCAAATTCTGAAGATGCACCAGCCCCACCAAAGCATTAGCAGAAGAAATCAAAGGCTTCAAAGCCCTCTATTGCACCGAAAGTTTCGCGTGCGAAGCCATTGGCCACTGCACCTCCTGAACCCAGTGTGCAATCTGAAGATCTTTCTCGTGTCTCCAAGAAGTAGAAGCCCAAGAAGAAGCCCATGAAGACTTCTGGGCATGAGCTAACTCCAGCTGTCATTTTGAGGAACGAAGATGAAACCATTGATCTGTCAAGCGACGAAGACTTTGGTGATGATGCTCTTGAGCTTCTAATCAAGAGCAAGCAAGAGGCAGAGATCTTCAACGATCTGCCCCTCTTTGATGTGGATATTCTGAACAACTTCATTGATGAGTGGTTCAACGACCAGAGCATAAGCATCGTTGATCTTCAGCTGCCAGTGGACATCAGCATCACCTTCCACGGAGCCATTGCAAATGAGTTGGCCTTGGCTCAGAAGATCGTCGAGATGAAGAACAAAATTTATTTTGAGAAGGCATAGTTCAAGAAGCACATGGCAAAGCTCAGCATGGCTGATGTTCAAAGCTTTAACAAGATGTTGCATGAGCTCAAGCAGCAAGTTTCACAAGAAGCGCGAGGAAGCTAAAAGCTCAAGAGAGCGGATGAAATACTTTACATAGAAATGCGTTCAAGCCCACAATGAGGCAGAGAAGCGCAAGGCTCTGGGGCGTCCTGGTATCGACCCTAGAATAGCTACCAAACAGAAGAAGAAGTCTGCTGCGACACACATTGAAGCACCAAGGCAGGAAGCACCTAGCATTGTCTTCCCTGCCAGCATGACAGGCTCGAAGCCTAAGGCCCCCTCAGCAGCTTCAGAGCTAAAGAAAACCAGGGTAGCTAAATATGATGCCAGGAAGCGCAAGCACAAGGATGCTTATGATGGTGCTCCATCAACAAAGAAGCCGAAGACAAAGTCTTCACGGAAAGAGCGTGCTGCTGCCACAGAGCCACTTGTTGTTGAGCCCATCTCAGTTGCACGTCCTGCCTCCTCTAAGCAAGAGCGTCAACTTGTAGTTCACGAGCCTACTACCACAGAGGCTCCCGAAGACGAAGAAGTACCAGCTGTTGACCCCATCACAGCTGAAGACATTGATCATGAAGACAATGTAGAAGATGATGAAGTCCTTCCTCAGATCGAGCACCAATCGGTATCATCCCCTATTCTCACGAATAGCGAACTAATACGTCTCCAACGTATCTATAATTTTTGATTGCTCCATGCTATATTATCTTCTGTTTTGGATGTTTATGGGCTTTATTATACATTTTTATATTATTTTTGGGACTAACTTGTTAACCCAGAGCCCAGTGCCAGTTTCTGTTTTTTCCTTGTTTTAGAGTATCGCAGAAAAGGAAAATCAAATGGAGTCCAATTGACCTGAAACTTCACGGAACTTATTTTTGGAAGGAAAGCAAACCGGGAGACTTGGAGTCCATGTCAAGGAAGCTTCGAGGAAGCCACGAGGTAGGGGGCGCGCCCTCCACCCTCGTGGCTCCCCTGACATACCTCTTCCTCCTATATATACCCATATACCGTAAAATGATCAGGGAGCACAATAGATTGGGATTTCCGCTGCCAGAAGCCTCCGTAGCCACCTAAAGCAAATCTAGACCCGTTCCGGCACCCTACCGGAGGGGGCAATCCCTCTCCGATGGCCATCTTCATCATCCCGGTGCTCTCCATGACGAGGAGGGAGTAGTTCTCCCTCGGTGCTGAGGGTATGTACCAGTAGCTATGTGTTTGATCTCTCTCTCTCTCTCTCTCTCTCTCTCTCTCGTGCTCTTAAGGTGGTACGATCTTGATGTATCGCGAGCTTTGCTATTATAGTTGGATCTTATGATGTTTTCTTCCCCCTCTACTCTCTTGTAATGGATTGAGTTTCCCCTTTTGAAGTTATCTTATCGGATTGAGTCTTTAAAGATTCGAGAACACTTGATGTATGTCTTGCCGTGCGTATCTGTGGTGACATGGGATATCACGTGATTCACTTGATGTATGTTTTGGTGATCAACTTGAGGGTTCCGCCCATGAACCTATGCATAGGGGTTGGCACACGTTTTCGTCGTGATTCTCCGGTAGAAACTTTGGGGCACTCTTTGAGGTTCTATGTGTTGATTGAATAGATGAATCTGAGATTGTGTGGTGCATATCGTATAATCATACCCATGGATACTTGAGGTGACATTGGAGTATGAAAGGATCGAGAAGAGGTCTAGAGGGGGAGTGATTAGACACTAAGTGCCAAAAGTTGCAGTTTTTAATATTCTTAAGTTTAAGTGGAGTTTAAGCACAAGTTTAACTAACACAATACATATCAAGCAAGCATGCAATGAGTATATGAGCAGCGGAAAGTAAAGCATGCAACTTGCAAGAATGTAAAGAGAAGGGTTTGGAGAATTCAAACGTAATTGTAGACACAGATGTTTTTGTCGTGGTTCTGACAGGTGGTGCTATTGTACATCCACGTTGATGGAGACTTCAACCCACGGAGGGTAACGATTGCGCGAGTCCACGGAGGGCTCCACCCACGAAGGGTCCACGAAGAAGCAACCTTGTCTATTCCATCACGGCCGTCGCCCACGAAGGACTTGCCTCACTAGCCGTAGATCTTCACGAAGTAGGCGATCTCCTTGCCCTTACAAACTCCTTGGTTCAACTCCACAATCTTGTTGGAGGCTCCGAAGTGACACCTAGCCAATCTAGGAGACACCACTCTCCAAGAAGTAACAAATGGTGTGTTGATGATGAACCCCTTGCTCTTGTGCTTCAAATGATAGTCTCCCTGAGGGAGTCCTGGATTAGGGGGTGTTCGGATGGCCGGACTATACCTTCAGCCGGACTCCTGCACTATGAAGATACAAGATTGAAGACTTCGTCACGTGTCCGGAAGGGACTTTCCTTGGCGTGGAAGGCAAGCTTGGCGATACGGATATGTAGATCTCCTACCATTGTAACCGACTCTATGTAACCCTAACCCTATCCGGTGTCTATATAAACCGAAGGGTTTTAGTCCGTAGGACATCATATTCATACACAACAATCATACCATAGGCTAGCTTCTAGGGTTTAGCCTCTCCGATCTCGTGGTAGATCTACTCTTGTACTACCCATATCATCAATATTAATCAAGCAGGACCTAGGGTTTTACCTCCATCGAGAGGGCCCAAACCTGGGTAAAACTTCGTGTCCCTTGCCTCCTGTTACCATCCGGCCTAGATGCACAGTTCGGGACCCCCTACCCGAGATCCGCCGGTTTTGACACCGACATTGGTGCTTTCATTGAGAGTTCCTCTGTGTCGTCGCCGTCAGGCTTGATGGCTCCTATGATCATCAATGGCGATGCAGTCCAGGGTGAGACCTTCCTCCCCGGACAGATCTTCGTCTTCGGCGGCTTCGCACTGCGGGCCAATTCACTTGGCCATCTGGAGCACATCAAAAGCTATGCCCCTGGCCGTCAGGTCAGATTTGGAAGCTTAAACTGCACAGCTGACATCCGCGGGGACTTGATCTTCGACGGATTCGAGCCACTGCCGAGCGCGCCGCACTGTCACGACGAGCATGATCTAGCTCTGCCGCCGAATAGTGCCCTGGAGGCCGCACCCGCATCGGCTTCGACCCTTAATTCGGAGCCAACTGCGCCGATCGAGGATGGGTGGTTGGACACCGCCTCAGGGGCTGCGATCCCAACGGCGATCGAGCTAAACACCAGCCCCGCACTCTGCGAGACTCGTGACTCCAAGGAACCGGACTCCTCTCCAGACTCCAAACCCTCCGCCCCCCTGCCGATCGAATCCGATTGGGCGCCGATCATGGAGTTTACCGCCGCAGACATCTTTCAGCACTCGCCTTTCGGTGATATTCTGAAGACACTAAAGTCTCTCTCTTTATCAGGAGAGCCCTGGCCGGACTACGGTCAGCAAGGTTGGGATTCGGACGATGAAGAAATTCAAAGCCCACCCACCACCCACTTTGTAGGCAATGTTGACGACTTAACCGACATGCTCGACTTCGACTCCGAAGACATCAACGGTATGGACGCCGATGAAGGAGACGATGAAGAACCAGCGCCTATCAGGCCCTGGAAAGCCACCTCGTCATATGACATATACATGGTGGACAACCCAAAAGAAGGAGATGGCGATGGAACAGCGGAGGATGACCCCTCCAAGAAACAGCCTAAGCACCGGCGTCAGCGGTGCCGCTCAAAATCCTGCCAAAACAAACACGGTGATTCCAGCACGGGAGATAATAATACTTTGGAAAGTGCCGAAGAAAACCCCCTCCAGCAAGATTTAGCACTGGAGGATGGAGAAACCAGCCCTCATGAGAGAGCGGCAGACAGAGAGGTCGAGGACGATAATTATATGCCTCCCTCTGAAGACGAGGAAAGCCTCGACGACGACAAATTCGTCGTGCCAGAGGATCCCATCGAGCAAGAGCGTTTTCAACGCAGGCTTATGCCCACGGCAAGAAGTCTCAAGAAAAAACAGCAACAGCTTAGAGCTGACCAAGATTTGCTAGTCGACAGATGGACTGAAGTCCTTGCGGCCGAAGACCATAAACTCGAACGCCCCTCCAAGAGCTACCCAAAGCGCAGGTTGCTACCCCGATTAAAGGAGGAAGCACTTGATGCGGCCGACCGGCCACCTCGTGGCCGCGACAGAGAGGCCTCTCGGCCCACCACTCAAGCCGCACCCCATACCAAGGCACGGGAATATGCGCCAGACTTACGACATATGTTGGAGGAGAAGGCAAGGCAAACAAGATCGATCTACGGATCGTGTGGGCGCCCCACGGCTCGAGACGGTAACCATCACGCTGGCCACAAATTCGGCAGGGCCGAACACAGCAGACAAAGCTCATTGGAGCTACGTCGTGACATAGCCCAGTATAGAGGCGCCGCACACCCACTATGCTTCACAGACGAAGTAATGGATCATCAAATCCCCGAGGGTTTCAAACCTGTCAACATCGAATCATATGATGGCACAACAGATCCTGCGGTATGGATTGAGGATTATCTCCTTCATATCCACATGGCCCGCGGCGATGATTTCCACGCCATCAAATACCTCCCAATCAAGCTTAAAGGACCAGCTCGGCATTGGCTTAACAGCTTGCCATCAGGATCAATCAGTTGTTGGGAGGACCTGGAAGCCGCATTCCTCGACAATTTCTAGGGCACTTTTGTGCGACCCCCAGACACCGATGACCTAAGTCACGTAATTCAGTAGCCAGCTGAATCGGCCAGGCAATTCTAGACACGGTTCCTAACAAAGAAAAATCAAATAGTCGACTGTCCGAACACCGAGGCCCTAGTAGCCTTCAAGCACAATATCCGTGACGAGTGGCTTGCCCGGCACCTTGGACAGGAAAAGCCGAAGTCTCTGGCAGCACTCACGACACTCATGACCCGCTTTTGCGCAGGAGAAGACAGCTGGCTTGCTCGTAGCAACAATATGACCAAGAACCCTGGTAATTCAGATACCAGGGACAGTAGTGGCAGGTCGCGTCGCAACAAGCAGAAGCGCCACATTAACGGCTACAATACTAAAGATACGATAGTTAATGCCGGATTCAGAGGCTCTAAATCTGGTCAGCGGAAAAAGCCATTCAAAAGGAATCCTAGGGGGCCGTCCAGTATGGACCGAATACTCGACCGCTTAACGACATGTTGCACCCGTACACTTTGGTATGGCCAAAATACGCCAGGGGCTTCAGTGCCCCTCAACATGGTGTGAGAAGTCCGAACACTTTAACAAGTGCGGCACCCCGAACTTATAGCATTATATGCATCGTCTCTGAATCATGTCTTGGGTAAATAGTTGGGTTTGCCCGGCTCCTATGTTTTGGTGCCTTAAGTTCCGCTATATCAGCTAAGGTAGCACTAGGAGAACCACTGCGATTGTGCCCCAGTTGAGCTGGGTCGAGCACCTCAGTGGAGAAAGCTAAAACTGACTGTCATGATGACGCGAGAGCTGGTCGCTGTTCGAGAGGTTTTTTCAAGTCCTTAAAGACTTATGCCGCTTAGGGCGAGGAGTCGGCTCCGTCCGGCCAAGGCGTGGATAGCGCCCCGAACTCGGTCTTCCGAATACTAGGGGCTTCGCCGAAATTTAAAATTATAGAATTCTATGGCTAAGTGAGAGTGTTCATGCATTATAGTCCGATTGCCTTGTTCGTTGGGCTGAGCGCCTCCCTCGAAGGACCCAAACATGGGAAAAAGAGCGCTCAGGTTTATCCCCAAACACCCCAGCACTAGTGGCACGGGGGCAGAAGCCGATGACTCGCCATCTCTCAGAATTGATAAACAGCTGCACAGAAGGTAATATTTTAAATTCCAATAGCATTGCTTAGCGCATATGAACAAGTTTTCAGCCCATAGGACAAAACGAGCAAGTTTCACTCAAAAATTACATCCCTAGAACATTCATCCGCCACATGGCAGGCACCCTTCAGAACATCCTTATAATAATTCTCGGGCTTGCGATGCTCTTTCCCCGGCGGTGGCCCGTCCTTCACAAGCTTCTCAGGATCTAGCTTGCCCTAGTGCACCTTAGCACGGGCAAGGGCCCTACGGGCACCTTCAATGCAGACGGAGCGCTTGATGACTTCGAGCCTTGGACAGGCCTCCACCAGCCGCTACACCAGGCCGAAATAGCTCCTAGGCAGAGCCCCTGTAGGCCACAACCGAACTATGAGGCCCTTCATGGCCAGTTCGGCCGCCTTGTGGAGCTCGACCAGTTGCTTCAGCTGGTCGCTCAGTGGCACGGGGTGTCCAGCCTCAGCATACTGAGACCAGAACACCTTCTCTGTCGAGCTGCCCTCCTTGGCTCGATAGAATGCGGCGGCATCAGACACACTCTGGGGAAGATCTATGGACGCTCCTAGAGAGCTCCGAATTCGGGTAAGTAACAAGTAACTCACGTTTATGTGTTTGCTTTGCATAAAGAATGCCTTACCCGCCGCTATCTTCTTCACCTCATCCAACTCCTGGAGGGTCTTCTGGGATTCGGCCTTGGCAGACTTGGCATTTTCAATAGCCGCCGCGAGCTCGAACGGTCGCGTCTTTGAGTCAAGCTCCAAACTCTCATGTTTTTTCATGAGAACCTGGAGCTCTTGCTGCACCTTGACAACTTGGGCCTCGTACTTCTCCCGCTTGGTGCGCTCCGTGGCCGCCCTCTTCTCAGCCTCGACCAGCGCTTGCATAAGGGCCGCCACCTCAGACGCGGCCCCTACAATAGCCACGATAATCCTGTCATTTTTCGCAATTGCACCTTTTTACATATATTTAAACAAGGTATTTCTTACCTTCATTGTCCTCGAGCTGCTTCTTGGCACGCCCGAGCTCTTGCTCGGACCGCTTGAGGTTTTGCTTTAGCGTGTCCACTTCTGCAGTCAGTGCGGCGGACGCAAGCAGAGAAGCCTGCATACGCATATTGACTCCTTTTTAGACTCCTGCGAATTCTATTTGATCCTCTATTTGGCTTTTCTTCCCGAACGCCAAACAGAGCATCTGGGGCTACTTTCTATGCGGTAATATTATTTACACATTCTTTACTTACCTCAAATCCTGTTAAAAAGGCTATTACAAGCTTCAGTCAGTCCGCTCTTGGCAGACTGAACCTTCTGGACCACCGCACTCATAATGGTGCGGTGCTCCTCGTCGATGGAGGCGCCTTGGAGCGCCTCCAACAGATTGTCCGGTGCCTCCGGTTGGATGGAGTTCACCGGCACGGTGGGCTTGCTCCTCTTGGAAGGAGGTTGTAACACCCTCGATGCGACTATATCTCCCATGTGTCGAGGCACGACTTAGAGGCATAATCGCATTGAAGGCATATGTCGCAAGTTAGGCAATCTTCACAACATCCCATGTACTATATAGATAATAAAAGGGGAGATACATAGATGGCTTACACTCGCCACGTCAATCAAGTACATAAATAACATTACATCATCGAAACACTCATGGCCCGACCACGGCGCCAAAATAGAAGAACAACCCAACATGCGACACGGTCCCGATCACCCCCAATTGGGCACCACTACTGATCATCAGGAAAGGAAATATAGTATCGTTGAGAGTCCTCGTCGAACTCCCACTTGAGCTCGAGCGCGTCACCTGGAGCGGAATCATCAGGCCCTGCATCTGGTGTAATAGTAATCTGTGAGCCACAGGGACTCAGCAATCTCGCACCCTCGCGATCAAGACTATTTAAGCTTATAGGTAAGGCAAGGTAAAAATATATGTGGAGCTGCAGCAAGCGACTAGCATATATGGTGGCTATCCTGATCGCAAAAGAGAGCGAGAAGAGAAGGCAAAGCGCGAGCGAGCAACTAGAGGACAACCTATGCAAACATTACTCCAACACCATGTCCACTTCCCGAACTCCGCCGAGAAGAGGCCATCACGGTAACTCACACGGTTGATTCATCTTAGTTAAATTAAGGTTCAAGTTATCTACAACCGGACATTAACAAATTCCCATCTGCCCATAACCGCGGGCACGGCTTTCGAAAGTTCAAAACCCTGCAGGGGAGTCCCAACTTAGCCCATGACAAGCTCTCATGGTCAACGAAGGAATAGACCTCCTCCTGAGATGTTCCGATCAGACTCGGTATCTCGGTTCTTCAAGACACCTCGACAGGTTAAAACTAATCCAGCAACACCGCCCGAATGTGCCGACAAATCCCGATAGGAGCTACACATATCTCGTTCTCAGGGCAGACTCAGATAGGTCAAGCTACAAGTAAAACTAACCCTCGAGTTTCCCCGAGGTGGCCCCGCAGGCTGCCTGGTTTGGACCAACACTCAGAGGAGCACTGGCCCGGGGGGGGGGGGGTTAAAATAAGATGACCCTCGGGCTCCGGAAACCCAAGGGAAAAAAGAGGCTAGGTGGCAAATGGTAAAACCAAGGTTGGGCATTGCTAGAAAAGCTTTAATCAAGGCGAACTATCAAGGGGTTCCCATTATAACCCAACCGCGTAAGGAACGCAAAATCCGGGAACATAACACCGATATGACGGAAACTAGGGCGGCAAGAGTGGAACAAAACACTAGGCGAGAGGCCGAGCCTTCCACCCTTTACCAAGTATATAGATGCATTAAGATAACATGGCAATATAATGATATCCCAACAAGAAAATAATGTTCCAACAAGGAACGGTCTCCAATCTTCACCTGCAACTAGCAACGCTATAAGAGGGGCTAAGCAAAGCGGTAACATAGCCAATCAACGGTTTGCTAGGACATGGTGGGTTAGAGGTTTGACATGGCAATTTGGGAGGCTTGAAAGCAAGTGGTAGGCATCGTAGCATTGGCATAGCAAAAGAGCGAGCATCTAGCAAAGCAAAGATAGTAGTGATTTCGAGGGTATGATCATCTTGCCTGCAAAGTTGTCAGAGTTGACTGGATCCTCAAAAGCAAACTCAACGGGCTCCTCGTTAGCGAACTCGTCTCCCGGCTCTACCCAAACAAGACAAATAAGCAACAAGGACACAATCAACCACGTGCAAGGATCAAACAATATGATGCAAAGATGGTATGCTATGCGGGATGCGATGCGGGATGCATATGCAAGATGTGACAAGGAATGCATGAACCTGGCCTCAACTTGGGAATCCAAGTGTGCCATTGGAAAGATGAGATGAAATCGCTTGAAAATGATATAAAGAACGCCGGAATCGGAGTTACGGTTTGGAAAAGGCAAGCAATTCAAATATGACACCGGTCTACGATTTACAGCAAGTAGCCATCTAAATGCAAAGAGATGAACATGCTACAGCATTCAAACATGGCATCAAAATACATGGCAGGGATGCATTCATGATTCTTAACAAAAGTCTAGCACTGAGATATGGCCAATTCATCCATTAACAGGTTCAAACAAGCATGGCAAAAATGCATATGGCAAACAGATTTCAGACTTAGTGAAATTAACACTTGTCTGGAATTTCAGATCAGGTAGCACACTTCGGAGTAACAAAACTACATGCTACAGGACCTGAACATGGCAAAGTAAAGCATGGAATGGAGCTACTCAAAGAGCTTAACAAAAGTCCCTTAGTGACCTTGAGCCAAAAGGGATCAGAAAATACAATTGCAAGCATGTGAACATGTCAAAAACATAATCAGTTCTCAGACTTAGTGAAAACTAGAGCATGCTGAAAACAGATATCAAGTAGGCATGTTCACGAGCTCGATGCACTCACTACGGAGCAATTCATGACCAACTAAGCATACACCCATCAAGAATACACAAAATTCAAGCTAGACATGGCAAGAACAATAGCATATTATGCACGGATCAACTACAACATCCTCGGCAAAATCGCTAACAAGTAGACAATCTGCCCAGATTCACGAAGTAGCAAAAGTAGAGCTCGATTTACTCAAGCTAGGGTGCTCCATAATTACAAAAAAAGACATGGATGGATAGAGCAATACAATATTAACAAAACATCCTTACTGATCATCCTCAAAAGAGGCACGAATCACTAGGAAACAATATAAACATATGGCCATATGAGATAAACAGCTCAAGGACTTGGTGGAAATGCTAAGTCCCTGAAATCAGCTTTAACAAGTGCCTCACTTTGCAAGCTTGTGCTAGTCACCACACACATCACAAAAATACATGGGTTGCACCTCTGGAAATATGGAAAAACCTTTAACAAAACATATGTAGAGCTCATGGGCATAGCATGAACACAATAATCATGGCAAAAATGACAAATATCTAAATGGAGTAGCAGATCTGACAAATATCTCAAGTAGCACTCTTCTAACAGCATTTCGGGCATCAAGATGAAACCAAATGAAAATGATGCAATGGAATTAAATGATGTGCTCTCTGAGATGAACATTTTGCTATGCTATATGTCCAAAATGGAGCTACGGAAGCAAAGTTACGATGCGATGAACATGGCAAAAATATTAGGGTTTCGGGGCAAAAGTCAACCCGAGGCAATCTCAGATCCAGATCCAGATCGGCACGCTTTACGAGGTTCACCGGAAATGGAGTTGGCCGCCGGAGATGGAGAGGAAGCCGGGGCGGAGGGCGGCCGGAGCTCGGCGGTGGTGGCCAGCGCCGGCGCGGCGAGGCGGCGCGGGTGCGGCGGCCGAGGCGGCGCACGCCGGTGAGGGCGACGGGTGGCGGAGGAAGTCCGGTGGGCGGCCAGCAGCGGGGACAATGGCCCCGGGTGGCGGCGCGAGTCAACGGGCCTCAGGGGCCCCTCCTAGGTCTCCCGGGGCGACAGCGTTGGCGAAGTGGGGCGGGGCGCGGCGAATGGCAGCGCGCCACGTGGCGGCGGCGGGGCGGACCGGACGTGTCCGGCGGCGGCGAGATCTTATTTTTTTAGGGTTTAGAAGAGGGGATCCGCGAATTTGGAGGAGGGGGTCTTTAAATAGGCATAGAGGGAGCTAGGAGAGTCCAAATGAGGTGCGGTTTTCGGCCACGCGATCGTGATCGAACGCTCTAGATGATGGAGAAGGTTTTGGTGGGTTTTGGGGCAACTTGGAGGGGTATTTGGCTGCAACACACACGAGGCCTTTTTGGTCCCTCTGTTAACCGTTGGAGTATCAAACGAAGTCCAAATGATACGAAACTTGACAGGCGGTCTACCAGTAGTAAACCAAGGCCGCTTGGCAAGTCTCGGTCCAATCCGGAAATGTTTAATCCCCACACACGAAAGAAAGGTTGAAATGACCACCGGAGGAGAACGAAGCGCCGGAATGCAAAACGGACAACGGGGAAAAGGCTCGAATGCATGAGATGAACACGTATGGAAATGCAATGCACATGATGACATGATATGAGATGCATGACAACAACAACAACACACGGAGACAAAAACCCGAACCTGAGAAAATAAAATGACTTAACGCCGAAAACGGCAAGAGTTGGAGTACAAATTGGGTAAGTCATATCCGGGGTGTTAGAACACTCCACCACTACGAAAGGATCTCGTCCCGAGATCTAGGACTAAAAAAATGCCGGGTACTGAGAACGGAAGTGATCCTCGCGTTCCCAGGTAGCTTCACGGTCGGAATGGTGTGACCACTTGACTTTGAGGAATTTGATTGACTTGTTGCGAGTCTTGCGTTCAGTCTCTTCGAGAATAGCAACGGGGTGCTCACGATAGGAGAGATCTTCTTGGAGCTCAATGTCCTCGAAGTTGACGGTGCGGTCAGGAGTCTTGAAGCACTTCCGAAGCTGAGAGACATGGAACACATCATGAACATCTGCAAAGTTTGAAGGAAGCTCAAGTTGATAGGCGAGATCGCCTCTCTTGCTGACAATCTTGAAAGGTCCCACGTATTTAGGGGCAAGCTTCCCTTTGAGACCGAAGCGACGAGTACCTTTCATAGGAGAGACGCGGAGGTAAACATGATCTTCGATCTCGAAAGCCAAATCATGGTGCTTACTATCATAGTAGCTCTTCTGGCGGGATTGGGCTGCTTTGAGGTTATCTCGAATGACTTTGCACATTTCCTCTGCCTCTGTGATTAAGTCATTACCCAAAAGCTGACGTTCACCGGTTTCAGACCAGTTGAGAGGGGTACGGCACTTCCTGCCATACATAATTTCAAATGGGGCCTTGCCCGAACTTGCTTGAAAACTGTTGTTGTAGGAGAATTCAGCATATGGAGGACAATCCTCCCACTTCATGCCGAAGGAAATCACACAAGCCCTAAGCATATCTTCAAGAATCTGGTTGACACGCTCGACTTGACCGCTAGTTTGAGGATGGAAAGCTATGCTGAAGCGGATGTTGGTGCCCATGGCCTTCTGAAAAGAATCCCAAAACTTGGAGGTAAAGATGCTGCCACGGTCTGAAGAGATCACTTGAGGAATACCGTGCAGAGAGACAATTCAAGAGGTATAGAGTTCCGCCAATTGAGCTGCAGTGATTGACTCTTTGATAGGCAGAAAGTGAGCCACTTTAGTGAGTTTGTCGATGACAACGAATATAGCATCATTGCCACGCTTGGACTTTGGAAACCCAGTCACGAAGTCCATCTTAATGTGGTCAAACTTCCATTCTGGAATGGCAAGAGGTTGGAGGATACCGGCTGGCCTTTGGTGTTCTGCCTTCACTCTTCTGCAGACATCACACTCATTCACGAACTGAGCGATCTCACGCTTCATTCGAGTCCACCAATAAGCCTGCTTGAGGTCCTGATACATCTTCGTACTCCCAGGGTGGATGGAGAGGAGAGAATTGTGAGCCTCGTTCATGATCACTTTACGAAGTTCACCTTTGGGCACAACAATACGATCCTCGAAGAAGAGAGTATCCTTTTCATCAAGGCGGTAGCACTTGTACTTGGGTTGACTCTTGGCAATCCCAATCTTCACCTTTGTCACCATAGCATCAAGAAGCTGGGCTTGGCGAATGTGATCTTCCAAGGTAGGAGAGACTTGAAGGTTGGCGAGGAAACCTTGAGGAACAACTTGCAGATTAAGTTTGCGAAAAGCTTCACAAAGCTCGGGTTGATAAGGCTTGAGAAAAAGACTGTTGCAATAAGCCTTTCTGCTCAATGCGTCAGCAATCACATTGGCCTTGCCTGGAGTATACTCGATACTCGGATTATACTCTTGAATCATTTCGACCCATCGAGTTTGCCTGAGGTTGAGATTAGGTTGCATGAGGATGTACTTGAGACTCTTGTGATCAGTGAAAATGTCCACTTTTCTTCCCAATAAGATATGTCTCCAAGTCAAAAGAGCATGCACAACTGCCGCCAACTCGAGATCATGAGTGGGGTAGTTCTTTTCATTGGGCTTCAACTGGCGAGAGGTATAAGCAACAACTTTCTTCTCATGCATCAACACTGCGCCAAGACCTTGGAGAGAGGCATCACAAAAGACCTCGTACGGCTTGGATTCATCAGGCGGAGTCAGAATTGGAGCAGTGATCAATTTCTTTTTCAAAGTGTTGAAAGCAATGTCACACTCCGGAGACCAAATGTACTTGACGTGCTTCTGGAGAAGATTTGAGAGAGGCTTCGCGATCTTAGAAAAGTTCTCAACGAATCTTCGACAGTAGCTTGCGAGACCGAGGAAGCTACGGAGTTGCTTCACGTTCTGAGGAGGTTCCCAATTCACAATTGCAGACACCTTCTCAGGATTCACGGCAATGCCCTTGACAGAGATGATATGACCAAGATAAAGAACCTCATCGAGCCAAAATTCACACTTGGAGAACTTGGCGTAGAACTTGTGTTCTCTGAGCTTATCGAGTACCAAACGCAAGTGTTTGGCATGATCTTCCTTGTTCTTCGAGAAAACCAGAATGTCGTCGAGATAGACCAAAACAAAGTCATTGGTGTAGGCGTTGAAGATGAAGTTCATCATGCGAGAGAACATCGGAGGAGCATTGACGAGGCCAAAAGACATGACAGTGTATTCATATGAACCATAGCTTGTTCTGAAAGCCGTCTTGGGAATATCTTGCTCACGGATTCGAATCTGATGATAACCCATATGGAGATCAAGCTTGGAGAATACTTGGGCACCTTTGAGTTGTTCGAACAGCTCATTGATGTTAGGAAGTGGGTATTTGTTCTTGATGGTCTTCTTGTTCAATGGACGGTAATCAACACAAAGTCGGTCCGTTCCATCCTTCTTCTTCACAAAAAGAACACCACAACCCGACAGAGAAGAACTAGGCTGGATGAGACCCATTCTTTCTTGAATATCGAGTTGCTTCTTCAGCTCCTTCAACTCTTCAGGTCCGTGCTTGTAAGGACTCTTGCACACTGGTTCCATGCCAGGCTCAAGATCAATAATGAATTCAACTAGCCGGTGCGGAGGCATTCCTGGAAGCTCTTCTGGAAAGACGTCTTGATATTCGCAAACGACTGGAATTTGCGAGATAGCATCTAGATCACCCTTCTCATTGAGAGAAAATAGATGGATGGTATCATCACGAGCGGCAAAGACAATTACATCCTTAGACGAATGAGTCAATTGAATCTGCCTGGCTGCACAATCAAGCTGAGCTTTGTGCTTAGAAAGCCAATCCATCCCGAGAATAGGATCAATATCTGAGTTGCCAAGAACCATTGGGGGAGAAAGAAACTTGTAGTCACCCAAGGTGATAGTAACATCTAGCACCTCCAGACTTGCACTCAAATGTTTGCCAAGAGAAACGATATCCATTTGTTTACCCAAATGAGACGAAACGAACTCATGCTTGGTAAAAAATGGCTTTGACATGAAACAATGTGATGCACCAGTGTCAAAAAGGTCTTGCTGGAATATCATTGACAGGAAGGTTACCCATGATGACATCTGACGAGTCCTCTGCCTGAGCTGCATTCATCAAGTTGACCTTGGCGTGCTTGGGGTTATGCTTGACCACAGCTGTACTTGCCGATCTGACAGGAGGAGGAGGAGGAAGATGCCTCTGGTTGAGACACTTGTTGGCATAGTGACCCTTCTGTTGGCACTTGTTGCACGTGACCTCTGAAAGCGGACGGTGATACAGAGCACTTGATCTTGGAGATTGAGATGAAGTCTTGTTCTGAAATCCAGGGTTGGGTGGGTGGGAAGATCCACTGCCACCTTTGCTCTTCTGCTAATACGGCTGATGGAACGGAGGAGGAGGAGGAAGCCAATACTTCTGCTGCTTGGCCACTTGAGTAGAGGAAGAAGGAGTAGCATCTCTGACTCGCTTCTTGGAAGCATCACACCTCAGTTGAGCGGCCTCTTGCTTCAATGCCATGTTGTAAAACTCATCGTACCTCAAGGCCTCAAAGAGGACAAGAGCTAGCTGAATTTCTTCTCTGAGACCACCCCTGAACTGGTATATCATGCTCTTCTCATCAGGCACGTCCTGCTTGGCAAAGCGGGCGAGCTTCTGAAACAACTTGTTGTAGTCATAGACAGACAAAGAGCCTTGCTTCAGGTTGCGGAATTCCTCACGCTTGCTTTCAACCACGCTCTAAGGGATATGGTGAGCTCGGAAATCTTGACGGAATTCATCTCAGGTAATTACACGTCCACCTCTGGAATCCTTGTATTGCTGGAACCATTCTGCAGCTTGATCTTTGAGTTGGAAGTAAGCGAACTTGACAAAGTCCTCAGTCCTGACGTTACTGCACTCGAAATGCTTGCACAGATCCACAAGCCAATCGTCAGCATCAGTTGCCTCAACACAATTGCTGAAAGTCTTTGGCCCGTTAGCAAGGAACTGGTTGAGTGTAGCAAAGTGATTCTGATTGTTGCCTTGGTTCCCTTGGTTGCACTCTTGAAGAATTTGCATGATCAATTGTGTGTTTGCATTGGTTGCGGCCATCACAGCTTGCCATGCCTCCGGAGGAGGTGGAGGTGGTGGCAGATCAGGATTCGGAGTCGTGCGTGTTGGAGGAGCCATCCTGAAGAGGTTGACATCCATTAGCACATTGATAGACAAATATTGAAGCTGAATCCAACGGAATGAAAATTGCAACATATAGTCTTCACATCTGAACAAAATGAACGAATGCATTCCTCTTGAAATGGTCACATATCCATAAATTGAGAAGCCACTTAGAATTAAGGTACGGATCAAGAACGAATAATCGGTAAGAAATCCCAATCTCAAACCAACTATCCGTGGGAGAAGAACTAGAGCTACTAGAATTCCCACCTATGAAACTCCCGAACCTTTCCGGTTATGCAATCAGGTGTTGGGGATACAGGGGAAGCATAATATCTCACCCAAATCTAGCAAATCCTACATCCAGCTGTATCCATCCTTCAACACATAACCGAGAAAAACTTCGAAAACCATCTACCTCAACATTCGAAAAGCATCTGTTATACAAGTTATGGCGATACTCCCGAACTCCCGCCCCAGTACTGGGTGGCGTCGAGGTTACCTCACCAACGAACTACATAAAAGAGATTTTCGATGTCGGCATACTAGACTCAGGTATTCCAGAACTGCAACGATAAAATTATGACGACAACACCTCAGAGCTCAACTCCCCGGGACACTTCCACAAAACCCCTGACAGGAGGCACCAAGACAATGTTCTCATCATAAAACCATCGGAACGATTCCAAGATACCCGCGTGATCCTAAAATTTTTTTTAGTGAAATTTGAGAAGAGAAGAGTCAAAACTCTACGTCAGGATGCCTTACCAGAGCGATGAGGAGACTGGGAAGTAAAAAGAATTACCAAACTCTCCGATATATAATTCCTAAATGACTCAAAAACATTTTTCTAGACACAACTCGACTGCTAAAAATGATCAAGCAATGGGTCTCCTAAGGTCGGGGAAGGCTCTGATTACCAACTTGTAACACCCTCGATGCGACTATATCTCCCACGTGTCGAGGCACGACTTAGAGGCATAATCGCATTGAAGGCATATGTCGCAAGTTAGGCAATCTTCACAACATCCCATGTAATATATAGATAATAAAAGGGGAGATACATAGTTGGCTTACACTCGCCATGTCAATCAAGTACATAAATAACATTACATCATCCAAACACTCATGGCCCGACTACGGCGCCAAAATAGAAGAACAACCCAACATGCGACACGGTCCCGATCACCCCCAACTGGGCACCACTACTGATCATCAGGAAAGGAAACATAGTATCGTTGAGAGTCCTCGTCGAACTCCCACTTGAGCTCGAGTGCGTCACCTGGAGCGGAATCATCAGGTCGTGCATCTGGTGTAATAGTAATCTGTGAGCCACAGGGACTCAGCAATCTCGCACCCTCACGATCAAGACTATTTAAGCTTATATGTAAGGCAAGGTAAAAATATATGTGGAGCTGCAGCAAGCGACTAGCATGTATGGTGGATAGCCTGATCGCAAAAGAGAGCGAGAAGAGAAGGCAAAGCGCGAGCGAGCAACTAGAGGACAACCTACGCAAACATTACTCCAACACCGTGTCCACTTCCCGGACTCCGCGGAGAAGAGGCCATCACGGTAACTCACATGGTTGATTCATTTTAATTAAATTAAGGTTCAAGTTATCTACAATCGGACATCAACAAATTCCCATCTGCCCATAACCGAGGGCACGGCTTTCGAAAGTTCAAAACCCTGTAGGGGAGTCCCAACTTAGCCCATGACAAGCTCTCACGGTTAACGAAGGAATAGACCTCCTCCCGAGATGTTCCGATCAGACTCGGTATCTCGGTTCTTCAAGACACTTCGACAGGTTAAAACTAATCCAGCAACACCGCCCAAATGTGACGACAAATCTCGATAGGAGCTGCACATATCTCGTTCTCAGGGCACACTCAGATAGGTCAAGCTACGAGTAAAACCAACCCTCGAGTTTCCCCGAGGTGGCCCCGCAGGCTGCCTGGTTCGGACCAACACTCAAAGGAGCACTGGCCCGGGGGGGGGGGGGTTAAAATAAGTTGACCCTCGGGCTCCGGAAACCCAAGGGAAAAAAGAGGCTAGGTGGCAAATGGTAAAACCAAGGTTGGGCATTGCTGGAAAAGCTTTAATCAAGGCGAACTATCAAGGGGTTCCCATTATAACCCAACCGCATAAGGAACGCAAAATCCGGGAACATAACACTGATATGACGGAAACTAGGGTGGCAAGAGTGGAACAAAACACTAGGCGAGAGGCCGAGCCTTCCACCCTTTACCAAGTATATAGATGCATTATGATAACATGGCAATATAATGATATCCCAATAAGAAAATAATGTTCCAACAAGGAACGGTCTCCAATCTTCACCTGCAACTAGCAACGCTATAAGAGGGGCTGAGAAAGCGGTAACATAGCCAATCAATGGTTTGCTAGGAAATGGTGGGTTAGAGGTTTGACATGGCAATTTGGGAGGCTTGAAAGCAAGTGGTAGGCATCGTAGCATTGGCATAGCAAAAGAGCGAGCATCTAGCAAAGCAAAGATAGTAGTGATTTCGAGGGTATGATCATCTTGCCTGCAAAGTTGTCAGAGTTGACTGGATCCTCGAAAGCAAACTCAACGGGCTCCTCGTTAGCAAACTCGTCTCCCGGCTCTACCCAAACAAGACAAATAAGCAACAAGGACACAATCAACCACGTGCAAGGATCAAACAATATGATGCAAAGATGGTATGCTATGCGGGATGTGATGCGGGATGCATATGCAAGATGTGACAAGGAATGCATGAACCTGGCCTCAACTTGGGAATCCAAGTGTGCCACTGGAAAGATGAGATGAAATCGCTTGAAAACGATATAAAGAACGTCGGAATCAGAGTTACGGTTTGGAAAAGGCAAGCAATTCAAATATGACACCGGTCTGCGATTTACAGCAAGTAGCCATCTAAATGCAAAGAGATGAACATGCTACAGCATTCAAACATGGAATCAAAATACATGGCATGGATGCATTCATGATGCTTAACAAAAGTCTAGCACTGAGATACGGCCAATTCATCCATTAACAGGTTCAAACAAGCATGGCAAAAATGCATATGGCAAACAGATTTCAGACTTAGTGAAATTAACACTTGTCTGGAATTTCAAATCAGGTAGCACACTTCGGAGCAACAAAACTACATGCTACAGGACCTGAACTTGGAAAAGTAAAGCATGGCATGGAGCTACTCAAAGAGCTTAACAAAAGTCCCTTAGTGACCTTGATCCAAAAGGGATCAGAAAATACAATTGCAAGCATGTGAACATGTCAAAAACATAATCAGTTCTCAGACTTAGTGAAAACTGGAGCATGCTGAAAACAGATATCAAGTAGGCATGTTCACGAGCTCGATGCACTCACTACGGAGCAAGTCATGACCAACTAAGCATACACCCATCAAGAATACACAAAATGAAAGGTAGACATGGCAAGAACAATAGCATAGCATGCACGGATCAACTACAACATCCTCGGCAAAATCGCTAACAAGTAGACAATCTACCCAGATTCACGAAGTAGCAAAAGTAGAGCTCGATTGACTCAAGCTAGGGTGCTCCATAATTGCAAACAAAGACATGGACGGATAGATCAATAAAATATTAACAAAACATCCTTAATGATCATCCTCAAAAGAGGCACGGATCACTAGGAAACAACATGAACATATGGCCATATGAGATAAACAGCTCAAGGACTTAGTGGAAATGCTAAGTCCCTGAAATCAGCTTTACCAAGTGCCTCACTTTGCAAGCTTGTGCTAGTCACCACACACATCACAAAAATACATGGGTTGCACCTCTGGCAAGATGGCAAAACCCTTAACAAAACATATGTAGAGCTCATGGGCATAGCATGCACACAATAATCATGGAAAAAATGAGAAATATCTAAATGGAGTAGCAGATCTAACAAATATCTCAAGTAGCACTCTTCTAATAGCATTTCGGGCATCAAGATGAACTCAAATGAAAATGATGCAATGGAATGAAATGATGTGCTCTCTGAGATGAACATTTTGATATGCTATATGTCCAAAACGGAGCTACGGAAGCAAAGTTACGATGCGATGAACATGGAAAAATATTAGGGTTTCGGGGCAAAAGGCAACCCGAGGCAATCTCAGATCCAGATCCAGATTGGCATGCTTTACGAGGTTCACCGGAAATGGAATTGGCCGCCGGAGACGGAGAGGAAGCCGGGGCGGAGGGCGGCCGGAGCTCGGCGGTGGTGGCCGGCGCCGGCGCGGCGAGGCGGCCGAGGCGGCGCGGGCGCGGCGGCCGAGGCGACGGGCACCGGCAGCCGGGGCGGCGCGCGCCGGTGAGGGAGACGAGCGGCGGAGGAAGTCCGGTGGGCGGCCGGCAGCGGGGACGATGGCCCCGGGCGGCGGCGCGAGTCAACGGGCCTCGGGGGCCCCTCCTGGGCCTCCCGAGCCGGCGGCGATGGCGAAGTGGGGCGGGGCGCGGCGAATGGCAGCGCGCCACGTGGCGGCGGCGGGGCGGACCGGACATGTCCGGCGGCGGCGAGATCTGATTTTTTTAGGGTTTAGGAGAGGGGATCCGCGAATTTGGAGTAGGGGGTCTTTAAATAGGCATAGAGGGAGCTAGGAGAGTCCAAATGAGGTGCGGTTTTCGGCCACGCGATCGTGATCAAACGCTCTAGATGATGGAGAAGGTTTTGGTGGGTTTTGGTCCAACTTGGATGGGTATTTGGCTGCAACACACACGAGGCCTTTTCGGTCCCTCTGTTAACCGTTGGAGTATCAAACGAAGTCCAAATGATACGAAACTTGACAGGCGGTCTACCAGTAGTAAACCAAGGCCGCTTGGCAAGTCTCGGTCCAATCCAGAAATGTTTAATCCCCACACATGAAAGAAAGGTAGAAATGACCACCGGAGGAGAACGAAGCTCCGGAATGCAAAACGGACAACGGGGAAAAGGCTCGAATGCATGAGATGAACACGTATGGAAATGCAATGCACATGATGACATGATATGAGATGCATGACAACGACAACAACACACGGAGACAAAAACCCGAACCCGAGAAAATAAAATAACTTAACGCCAGAAACGGCAAGAGTTGGAGTACAAATTGGGTAAGTCATATTCGGGGTGTTATAGAGGTCCCCCGCCGGACTCTGGAACCTTTGATGGTTCCGGAGCGGTGTCCGGCCTATGGCCGGACTTGGAGCCCTGGGGGTTTCATCCCCTTTACTCCTGGAGTCCGGGAGGTCACCTTGCGGCGCCTCCAGGACCACCTCCTCCCGGCTTGGAACCTGTTGGGACAACACTTCGGTGTCGTCCGTAGGGCGGGGGGAGTTAGTCGTCGGAAGCGAGTTTACATCCGACGAGTCCAATGAGACGCTCGACGACGCGTCAAGCCGGTCTTTGGGTGGGCTGCATAAACATATTCGACATAAGGGAAAGCTATGCAATAAACGAATACTATGAATTACTCTGGTATCCGGACACTTACGATTTCGCTAGGGGCTTGGCCCTGGGCGTCCACTCCTCTTCACCGTCGTCGGTGTTGGTGGAGTAGTCCGAGGAAGGGTTTTACCCTTCTTGGACCCTTCGGC
This sequence comes from Triticum dicoccoides, assembly GCF_002162155.2. Taxonomy (NCBI): domain Eukaryota; kingdom Viridiplantae; phylum Streptophyta; class Magnoliopsida; order Poales; family Poaceae; genus Triticum; species Triticum dicoccoides. Next base: position 200,780,208 of record NC_041384.1, on the reverse strand, counting down.
CTGCCCAGTTGGGGCGGCCTTCCTTTTGCTCCCTTCCCCCGCTGGAGGGGAGAGGTCTCTTCTTCTTCCTCCTCCTCGTCTTCGTGGGAGGAGTGCGTCTTGGATTCGCCGGATGATGAATCCGACACCTCCGGGCGTCGGGCACTCTTTCGAGTCCCCGTGGCCTTCTTCTTGGCCTTTTCTCTGGCACCACGTAGGGTGCCGGAACCAGCAGCTTCGCCAAGCGGGCATCGGCTGGGTCTTCGGGCAAAGGTGACGGACAGTCGATCTGTCCGGACTTCGCCCGCCAATCCTGTCAAAGGTAAGGAGCTTAGATCCCGCACAGAGTTAAACTATGAAAAACTAGTGCCCTGTAAAAGGTACAAAAAACTTACCGCGCTAGCGTGACGCTGCGCGCTGAATCTGCGATCCTCGATCGCGGATGCGGGAGCCTCAGCGCCTTTGAAAAGCACCTTCCAGGCATCTTCGTACATCGTGTCGAAGAGCTTGCTCAGAGTTTGGTGCTGCGCCGGGTTGAACTCCCACAGATTGAAGGCCCATTGTTGACACGGGAGGCTCGGGCGGATGAGCATAACCTGGACTACGTTGACGAGCTTGAGTTGCTTGTCCACCAGGGATTGGATGCATGTTTGCAGTCCGGTCACCTCTCTTTTGCTGCCCCATGACAGGCCCGTCTCTTTCTAGGACGTGAGCCGCGTTGGGGGTCCGGACTGGAACTCGGGGGCTGCGACCCACTTAGGGTCGCGCGGCTCGGTGATGTAAAACCACCCCGATTGCCACCTCTTTAGGGTCTCCACAAAGGAGCCCTCGAGCAATAAGACGTTGGGCATCTTGCCCACCATGGCGCCTCCGCACTCCGCCTGGGTGCCGCACACCACCTTCGGCTTGACATTGAACGTCTTGAGCCATAGGCCGAAATGGGGGCGGATGCGGAGGAAGGCCTCGCACACGACGATAAACGCCGAGATGTTGAGGACGAAGTTCAGGGCCAGATTGTGGAAATCCAGGCCATAGTAGAACATGAGCCCAGTCCGCAGAGGAAATGGGGGAGGAACACCACCCGCTCATGGGGCCTAGGGGCGGGGATGAGCTGCCCCTCTTCGGGAAGCCGGTGCGCAATGTCGTTAGACAAGTATCCGGCCTTCCTTAGTCTTTTGATGTGCCCCTCCGTAACGGAGGAGGCCATCCACTCGCCTCCCGCTCCGGACATAGCTGGAGAAGGTTGAGATGGGGAGTGCGGACTTGGGCGCTAGAGCTCGAGTGCGTGAAAATGGATAGGCAAAGGAGGAAGAAGGCGTAGGTGAAAAGGTGGATCCTTATCCCCTTATATGGGTGGACGAAACTACGTGTCCCCACCAGCCTAGTAAAACTCGCTTATCTCCAAGCACCGTAATCAATGGCGTGGTTGGGTTACCCACGCCCGTATTGATGAGAATCCTGGAATAAGGGGACACGATCTCTGCTTTAACAAGACGTTCCAAGGAAACCACCTCGCGTGACGTGCTGAGGTGGGATAATGAAACGACTCGGATAAAGGCTTGGCGGTGGTGTGTCGCACTACGGAATACGTCGGCAGATTAGATTTGTGTAAATATTATTCTCTATATGGCAATATGTGGAAACTTATTTTGTAGAGCAGGACACTATCTTTGTGTTCCAAATCTTCTATGAAGTACTTGGAGGAGGAACCCGCCTTGCAATGCCGAAGACAATCTGCGCGCCGGACTCGTCGTCATTGAAGCCTGGTTCAGGGGCTACTGAGGGAGTCCTGGATTAGGGGGTGTTCGGATGGCCGGACTATACCTTTAGCCGGACTCCTGGACTATGAATATACAAGATTGAAGACTTCGTCCCATGTACAGAAGGGACTTTCCTTGGCGTGGAAGGCAAGCTTGGCGATACGGATATGTAGATCTCCTACCACTGTAATCGACTCTATGTAACCCTAACCCTATCCGGTGTCTATATAAACCGGAGGGTCTTAGTCCGTAGGACAGCATATTCATACACAACAATCATACCATAGGATAGCTTCTAGGGTTTAGCCTCTCCGATCTCGTGATAGATCTACTCTTGTACTACCCATATCATCAATATTAATCAAGCAGGACGTAGGGTTTTACCTCCATCGAGAGGGCCCGAACCTGGGTAAAACTTCGTGTCCCTTGCCTCCTGTTACCATCCGTCCTAGACGCATAGTTCGGGACCCCCTTCCCGAGATCCGCCGGTTTTGACACTGACACTCCCCAACACTCAACTCTCTCTCTCACAGGATTTGGATTTGGTGGAAAGAAGATTTGAGTGGAAATCAACTTGGGAAAGGCTAGAGATCAAGATTCATATGGTTGGAATGGAATATCTTGACCTCAACACAAGTGTAGGTGGTTCTCTCTCAGAAAATGTGTATTGGAAGTGTAGGTATGTTCTGATGGCTCTCTCCACGAATGAAGAGTGGGTGGAGGGCTATATATAGCCTCCACACAAAATCTAACCGTTACACACAATTTGCCAAACTCGGTGGGACCGAATGGTTAAACTCGGTCAGACCGATTCAGCAAACCTAGTGACCGTTAGGATTTTCGGTGGGACTGAGATGCAACTCGGTAGGACCGATATGGTTAGGGTTAGGGCATAACGTAATCTCGGTGTGACCGATTACACAAACTCGGTGGGACCGATTTTTGTAATAAGCTAACCAGAGAGTTGGTCAGGCAAACTTGGTGTGACCGATTACACAAACTCGGTGGGACCGATTTTGGTAATAAGCTAACCGGAGGGTTTGCACTGTAATCTCGGTAGTACCGATTGCTCAAACTCAGTGAGACCGATTTTGGTAATGGACATACACAGAGAGATTACAATCCCATCTCGGTGAGACCGAGATCCCTATCAATGAAACCGATTTGCTAGGGTTTGTGGCAGTGGATATGACATCTGAAACTCGGTGGCGCCGAATAGATAGAATCGGTGGGGCCGTGTTTGACTTTTGGTTTAGGTCATATGTGGATGTGGGAAGGTAGTTGAGGGTTTTGGAGCATATCACTAAGCACTTTGAGCAAGCAAGCCATTAAGCAACACCTCATCCCCTCTTGATAGTATTGGCTTTTCCTATAGACTCAATGTGATCTTGGATCACTAAAATAGAAAATGTAGAGTCTTGATCTTGAAGCTTGAGCCAATCCTTTGTCCTTAGCATCTTGAAGGGGTTCCACATCCTCTAGTCCATGCCACTCCATTGTTGAAATTATCTGAAACATACTAGGTAAAAGTGTTAGTCCAACAAGAGATATGTTGACATTAATTACCAAAACCACCCAAGGAGCACTTGTGCTTTCAATCTCCCCCTTTTTGGTAATTGATGACAACATACATCAAAGCTTTAGATAAAGATATAGAGAATAGCATGTAAAGCTTTGGAAAGACATGTAACATGCATAGGCTCCCCTACATGTATGAAATCATGTGAATATTGAATATAGGAGCATGTGAATGTGTAAACATGACAGAGTAAGCAATGTGTTACATGTATCTTGGCTATATGCATCAGAGCAAATGATGTGAATGTGAGAAATGTACCTTCATGCTCATGAGTCCTTCTTGTAAACAGTATGTACATTAGCAAGAACTTCTCATTCACATGACTGTGATGCATATACTTACCTTGTGGTCTTGAGTTTGCTTAGGATGGGATGAACTTGCGCAAACAAGGTTAAATAACACAGATACACCTATTGACCAGAGCAAGCAAGAGAAACCACAAGAGAACCAAGACTGGGATGACATGTAGAGTGAGTACTAAGTACCACATTGGATATAGACATGTCCCCAAAGGTAAAGATATGCAATAAAATCAGAGATTTCCTTCCCTTAGATGTCTTGCTCCCCCTGAATCTGCATGGGATATTGGGAGAAGATAGGGAATAGAAAATCAGAGCAACAAAAAAGGAAACAACAGAGCTTGAGCTAAAGCAAGCAACCAAACATGTCTTTCCCCTCTTAAAGACATGTGACATCTCTCCTATTGAACACCAAGCATCTGGGGTCTTTGATGATATTACTTTCTCCTAGTTGAGAAACTCTCTCCCCCTGAGTATTCTCTCTTCCCCCCCCCTATAGGAGGGATTAAGCTTTGATGTGATCTCTCTCCCCCCTTTGACATCAATTTCCAAGAAGGGATCTTGTGGACATGTGATACAAATGGGTTGGTCCTCGAGTCACAGAGCAAAGCAGCATGTCTAATATGATGCTGGTAGAGGACAAGAATCATTGAGTGGAGCTGGAGCAAACAGAAATCAGGAATAAGTGGCAAGTTCGTTTCCTGTGGTGGAATCGGTGACTCCGAGTTGTGTGCTTCGGTTGCACCGAAAGATTTCGGTTGGGCCGAAGAGAACAAACCGGTGTAACCGATTTCATTAGAGTGAAACCACTTGTCACCTTAGCTCACTAGACAAGTAAGAACTCACAAGGATATGCAAGGAATTTACTGAAAGATTTGCAATGAATTGGATGCAGAAAATGCAGAACAAAAAGGAAAGAAAAGAAACTAAAAGTTCTAGATGAGGGGAAACAAATATGCAAGAGACAAAAGCACGGAGAGACACACGAGAACTTCATCAAGAGATGGTCGGCGACAAAGTCACCTATGTTAGAGTATATTGACTTAGGAGTCAAGTAAGAGCAGTTGATCATAGGTCATACTCATCGTTTAAGCTCAAAATGGTGTTACCATTTTTCTTTTAAGCCGTTTGATGTATTCACATCTTGTCGAGTTGCTTTGACTCATGACTTGGAGTAAAGCTTCTCTAAGATGGAATAACATAACTTGGTTGGTGGTGTTGATCTTGCTTATGTAGTTGAACTTGTGCGGGTTGCTCAAGGTTGATGTAGTTCATCAAGGGTTGGGAGCACCACTTGGAGTTTGAGTTCATCTACCTACATGGGTTAGCTTTGCAAGGAAGAGCACTTGTGTATCCAAAATGACAATCATGAGACTCAACATAGAATTTGCCAAAGGATATGTTTGAATGGTTTTATGCTTCCTTGTCTTCAACCACCATTGTGTAGAGACTTGGTGATGTAGAGATTGCTCAAGATGTGAGTGAGTTGCAATCTCATAGATTTAGATTCAACCAAGTACCTACACGGGTTAGATAACATGCAAGGTACAAATATATCCAAGACATATGAATAGCATCATAAGAGAAATATCGAGGATTAGTCATAGGATCATGCCCCGCATGTATCAAATGGAGTTCCTACTCCAAGTTTGAAGCATCAATGATGTTCAATTCACCTCTCAACCTGCAAAACACTTTCTCATCAAGTGGTTTAGTGAATATATCCGCCAATTGCTTATCGGTGCGAACATGCTTAAGGTTAATGTCCCCTTTTGCAACATGATCTCGAATGAAATGATGACGAACTTCAATATGCTTAGTTCGAGAATGTTGCACGGGATTGTGAGCAATCTTAATAGCACTTTCATCGTCACATAGCAATGGAACATGTTTCACATATATCCCATAATCTTTAAGAGTTTGGGTCATCCAATGTAATTGAACACAACATGAACCAGCGGCAATGTATTCCGCTTCGGCGGTGGATAAAGATACCGAGTTTTGTTTCTTGGAAGACCAAGACACAAGAGATCTACCAAGGAATTGACAAGTACCCGAAGTGGATTTTCTATCAACCTTGTCTCCGGCATAGTCCGAATCGGAGTAGCCAACAAGATCAAAAGAGGACCTCTTAGGATACCAAATGCCAAAATTTGGTGTATGGATTAGGTATCTCACTATCCTCTTCACAGCCTTAAGATGACACTCTTTAGGAGCAGCTTGATATCGTGCACACATGCACACACTTAGCATAATATCGGGATGAGAGGCACATAGATATAACAATGAACCAATCATAGAGCGATAAACCTTTTGATCAACCGGTTCACCATCTTTGGTCAAATCAAGATGTCCACTAGTAGGTATGGGTGTAGTCATACCTTTGCATTCTTGCATATTGAACTTCTTGAATAAGTCCTTGGTGTACTTCGTTTCAGATACAAAGGTACCTTCCTTAGTTTGCTTGATTTGCAAATCGAGAAAGAATTTGAGTTCACTCATCATAGACATCTCAAACTTCTCCGACATTAGCTTTCCAAACTTCTCACTAAAATGAGGGTTAGTTGAACCAAATATGATATCATCAACATAAATTTGGCACACAAATAGTTCTCCATTAACCCTTTTAGTAAAAAGAGTAGAATCAATTTTACCAATTTCAAAGCCTTTTTCAATAAGGAACTTGGTCAAGAATTTATACCATGCTCTAGGAGCTTGTTTAAGACCATAAAGGGCTTTGTGAAGTTTGTAAACATGATTAGGTTTCTTAGGATTGACGAAGCTGGGAGGTTGCTTAACATAAACTTCCTCCTCAATTTTGCCATTTAGAAAAGCACTTTTAATGTCCATTTGGTACAAGGTGATATCATGGTGATTAGTATAAGCAAGTAAGATGCGAATGGACTCAAGTCTAGCAACGAGAGCATATGTCTCACCATAGTCCATACCTTCAACTTGTGTGTAGCCTTGGGCGACGAGACGTGCTTTGTTGCGAACCACTTGTCCATCTTCATCTTGCTTGTTGCGAAACACCCATTTGGTACCAATTATGTTGTGGTTGTTGTCGGGCTTCTCGACCAATGTCCACACTTGATTTCTCTCAAAGATGTGTAGCTCTTCATGCATAGCGTTTATCCAGTCCGGATCCTCCAATGCTTCTTCAACCTTCATAGGTTCAATGCTAGAGATGAATGAGTAATGTTCACAAAAGTTAGCTAAACGAGTTTTAGAGCGAGTGATTCTCCCGGTTTGGATATCATTGTAGATTTGCTCGACGGGATGATCCTTAGCAATTCTTGCTCGAACTCGTGAAAGCTTTTTCTTGGGTCAGGGTGGAACATCCTCTTCATCTTGTGCTTCTTCTTGGCCTTCTTTATTGTTGACGTTGTTGTTCTCTTATCGTGGTGGAGAAGGAGGTTGTTGATGTTCATCTTGGTGCGCTTCCTTGTTTTCTTCATCTTGGCGTGTCCCACATGTGGATGCTTCCGTATCAACTCTTGGTTCACCTTGTTGTGAGGTAGAAGCTTCCACTTGGACGGACGAGGTACTCTCCTTCACTTCCGTTGGACGAATCTTCCAATGGACAAGTCTTGAATTGCTTTCGAAGGGTCTTTGTCTCCTACATCAATTGGCAATTTCTCTACTTGCGAGCCGTTAGATTCATCAAACTTCACATCTACCGTCTCTTCAACCTTTCGGGTGAAATTGTTGTAGACACGGTAAGTGTGAAAGTTTGAGCCATAACCAAGAAGGAAACCTTCATGAGATTTAGGAGCAAATTTAGAACGACGATGCTTATCAAGAATGTAGCACTTTGAGCCGAATACTCGAAAGTATCCAACTTGGGGTTTGTTACCGGTGAGGAGCTCGTATGCCGTCTTGCCAAGTAGCTTGTGAAGATACAAGCGATTTGTTGCATGACAAGCTGTCTCAACCGCTTCCTCCCAAAAGTGCTTTGGCGTTTTGTACTCATCAAGCATCGTTCTTGCCATCTCGATAAGAGTCTGGTTCTTCCTTTCAACAACTCCATTTTGTTGAGGTGTCTACGTAGCCGAGAACTCGTGTGAAATCCCTTCTTCGTCAAGAAAGGTGTCCACATTTGCGTTCTTGAACTCCGTTCCGTTGTCGCTCTGAACCTTCTTGATATTCACGTCAAACTGATTTTGGGCCTTCCTAGCGAAGTTTTTGAAGATCTTTTGGACCTGCGATTTGTCATGAAGAAAGAACACCCACGTAAATCTTGAAAAATCATCAACTATGACTAGACCAAATGAGTTACCACCGAGACTCTTGTAGGCATTTGGACCAAAGAGATCCATGTGAAGTAGCTCGAGTGGTCTTCTTGTGGTCATGATGTTCTTCACGCGGTGACTTCCTCCAACTTGTTTCCCTGCTTGACAAGCACTACAAAGTCTATCCTTGTCAAACATGACATCTTTTATTCCAAGGATATGATCACCTTTAATAAGCTTATCAAGATTTCGCATACCAACATGACCTAGTCTTCTATGCCACAACCAGCCTTTAGAAGATTTGGTAATTAAGCAAGTTCTAGGTTGAGCCTTTTTAGTGAAATGAACAATGTAAAGATGTCCTCTACGTATACCGGTAAAGACCATTTTATGATTGTCTCTATGAAACACTTGGCAATCTACTTCAGTGAATAAGACATTGAAACCAAAATCCGCAAGTCTAGAAACTGAAAGTAAATTGTATCCAAGGGATTCAACGAGCATGACATTTTGTATGGAGCTATCATGTGAGATGGCCACCTTACCAAGGCCAACCACCTTACCCTTTGAATTATCACCAAAAGTGACATATTTTCGAGGGCCGTCGTTTTCAACAAGCTCACGGAACATATCTTTATCTCCGGTCATAAGATCAGTACATCCACTATCAAGGACCCATTCCTTTCCTCCAGCCATGTAGCTGCGAAGATTTGCCATAAGACCAAAATGCCTCATTGCATCATCAAGATCATAGTCACTATCATCATCTTCATCATAGTATCCATGTTCAACATCTTCTTGTGATTGATCAATTCCTAGAGAGGGTAATTCATTAGATAAATGATCATCACAATGGTTACCTTTATGAATTCTAATAGCTTCGCATATGATAATGATTCCAACATTTCCTTTAGCACGCATGAGATTGGTAAGCTCAAATAGACAATCACCAAAGCTAGGATCACTAGAGTTCATCTTACTCAAGGCAATAGACTTATGGAGAATTTCGTCTAAATTTTTCAAGGAATAACATGGAAATCATTCCTCAAGAAATCTCCATATGGTGTAGGCACACTTGAGAGTAGGCAAACATCTAATCAAGTTTCTAGGCAACCCTCTAATGATGAGCTCAATAGTTCTAAGATTGCGAATCATGTCAATATCTTCATCTAGGGTAGGGTGCAAAGGATCAACATGAGGTGCACAAGGGCTAGTAATGTACTTGTTCAAATGATATTCATTGAAAATCTTAAGCATTTAATTTTTCCACTCATGAAAATACTCTCCATCAAGAATAGGCACTCTATGTCTAAGACTCCCCAAAGTAGACACATCCATCTTCCTTCAATGGTGTTTAAACCAAGGCAATGGAGACCAAAGCTCTGATACCAATTGAAAGGATCAAGAAGAGGTGTCTAGAGGGGGGTGATTAGACACTGCCAAAAGTTGCAGTTTTTAATATTCTTAAGTTTAAGTGGAGTTTAAGCACAAGTTTAACAAACACAATACAAATCAAGCAAGCATGCAATGAGTATATGAGCAGCTGAAAGTAAAGCATGCAACTTGCAAGAATGTAAAGAGAAGGGTTTGGAGAATTCAAACGCAATTGGGGACACGGATGTTTTTGTCGTGGTTCCGATAGGTGGTGCTATCGTACATCCACACTGATGGAGACTTCAACCCACAGAGGGTAACGGTTGCGCGAGTCCATGGAGGGCTCCACCCATGAAGGGTCCACGAAGAAGCAACCTTGTCTATTCCATCACGGTCGTCGCCCACGAAGGACTTGCCTCACTAGCGGTAGATCTTCATGAAGTAGGTGATCTCCTTGCCCTTAGAAACTCCTTGGTTCAACTCCACAATCTTGTTGAAGGCTCCCAAGTGACACCTAGCCAATCTAGGAGACACCACTCTCCAAGAAGTAACAAATGGTGTGTTGATGATGAACCCCTTGCTATTGTGCTTCAAATGATAGTCTCCCAACACTCAACTCTCTCTCATAGGATTTGGATTTGGTGGAAAGAAGATTTGAGTGGAAAGCAACTTGGGAAAGGCTAGAGATCAAGATTCATATGGTTGGAATGGAATATCTTGACCTCAACACAAGTGTAGGTGGTTCTCTCTCAAAAAATGTGTATTGGAATTGTAGGTATGTTCTGATGGCTCTCTCCACGAATGAAGAGTGGGTGGAGGGGTATATATAGCCTCCACACAAAATCTAACCGTTATACACAATTTGCCAAACTCGGTGGAACCGAATGGTTAAACTCGGTCGGACCGATTCAGCAAACCTAGTGACCGTTAGGATTTTCGGTGGGACTGAGATGCAACTCGGTAGGACCGATATGGTTAGGGTTAGGGCATAACGTAATCTCGGTGTGACCGATTAGACAAACTCGGTGGGACCGATTTTGGTAATAAGCTAACCAGAGAGTTGGTCAGGCAAACTCGGTGTGACCGATTACACAAACTCGGTGGGACTGATTTTGGTAATAAGCTAACCAGAGGGTTTGCATTGTAATCTCGGTAGTACCGATTGCTCAAACTCGGTGAGACCGATTTTGGTAATGGACATACACAGAGAGATTACAATCCCATCTCGGTGAGACCGAGATCCCTATCGGTGAAACCGATTTGCTAGGGTTTGTGGCAGTGGCTATGACATGTGAAACTCGGTGGTGCCAGATAGATAGAATTGGTGGGGCCGAGTTTGACTTTTGGTTTAGGTCATATGTGGATGTGGGAAGGTAGTTGAGGGTTTTGGAGCATATCACTAAGCACTTTGAGCAAGCAAGCCATTAAGCAACACCTCATCCCCTCTTGATAGTATTGGCTTTTCCTATAGACACAATGTGATCTTGGATCACTAAAATAGAAAAATTAGAGTCTTGATCTTGAAGCTTGAGCCAATCCTTTTTCCTTAGCATCTTGAAGGTGTTCCACATCCTCTTGTCCATGCCACTCCATTGTTGAACTTATCTGAAACATACTAGGTAAAAGTGTTAGTCCAACAAGAGATATGTTGACATTAATTACCAAAACCACCCAGGGAGCACTTGTGCTTTCAGAGTATCTAGGTGACATTAGGGTTTTGGTTGATTTGTGTCTTAAGGTGTTATTCTAGTACGAACTCTAGGGCTGTTTGTGACACTTATAGGAATAGCCCAACGGATTGATTGGAAAAAATACCTTTGAGGTAGTTTCATACCCTACCATAATCTCTTTGTTTGTTCTCCTCTATTAGTGACTTTGGAGTGACTCTTTGTCGCATGTTGAGGGATATTTATGTGATCCAATTATGTTATTATTGTTGAGAGGAATTGCACTAGTGAAAGTATGAACCCTAGGCCTTGTTTCCTAGCATTGCAATACCGTTTGTGCTCACTTTTATCATTAGTTACCTTGTTGTTTTTATACTTTCATATTACAAAAACCTATATCTACCATCCATATACCACTTGTATCGCCATTTCTTTGCTGAACTAGTGCACCTATACAATTTACCATTGTATTGGGTGTGTCGGGGACACAAGAGACTCTTTGTTATTTGGTTGCAGGGTTGCTTGAGAGAGACCGTCTTCATCCTACGCCTCCTACGGATTGATAAACCTTAGGTCATCCACTTGAGGGAAATTTGCTACTGTCCTACAAACCTGTGCACTTGGAGGCCCAACAACGTCTACAAGAAGATGGTTGTGTAGTAGACATCACAAACTCATCAGCATTGGTCGTCCTTTGACGCCAATTTCTCAGGATGCTTCGTGGGCTGATCACCCCAACAAGACACCCCCCTTCAAGATGAAACTCCCAGAACTCCAACCCCTCAAGTCACCACTCTGGTGCTTGACGACGACTACATGGTGCAGACCACTCCATCACCACAGGCGTCGCCCGCATTTCGCAGGCTTCGCAAAGGCCCTAGGCCTCCGGTCACCATGTCGAGCATTCCAGAAGGAGAAGTGCAAAAAAGCTCAGTCGCACGTGAAGTGTTTCCTGAAGCCACTCCTACTGTGAATGTCTCTGAGTCTGAAGCCAAAGTTGCTGAAGACATTCCGGCCGCATCAGCCGAAGACAATCAAGAACCAAGACAAGAAGAAGAAAGAGTTGCAACACCCCCTGTCACTCAAGAAGTCGTTCTCAAGAAGAACGTGTCAGTGCCCGACCCTCCTTCTACTGAAGAGGAGGTTGAAAACATTGAGGCGGTCACAACCAACACTGCTGAAGCCAATGACGTTGTCATGGCTGAAAATACTGTGGCGCCTGAACCTAATGTTGCACCTGAAGCTAGTGTGCAACCTGAAGCCATAGTTAATGCCGAAGCTGCAGTTCCACCCCCAAGGCCTCACACTGTTGAGCAGGCATTTGATCGCAGCCAACTTGTCACTGTCAAATGGCCTGTTCTGGTTCCTCCCACTACTCCCGGACCACAATATGAATACCATGTGGAGCACAGGCCTCAGGTCGAGAAGCGAAAGCCCAGACTGCCAAGGTTTCCCGGTGCTGCAACATCACCATGCTCGTTCGGTGTAAAAACCTTCAGGGCACACAACACATTATTCAACAGTGCCAAGAACCCGTACTCAAAGCCAAAGATCTCATCTGATCGCTTCTGGAGCTTTTTGTAGCGTAGTTATTACTCCTGCATCTTATACAATCAAGAGCAGATCTTTCCTCACATGCGTTTGGATTGTGAAGCCATTGTTGTACTTCCCTGCTTGGAAGAAGCTCTAGACTGTTTTAGAGATGTTGGCCTTCGGTAGTTTGTCACTGACAAAGAGCATTGGAACGAAGAGCTTCTGCTGCAGTTCTATGCTACTCTTCACATTCATGGCTACAACAGGGATCCAAAGACTTGGGTCCTTGAGTGGATGACAGGTGATGTGCACCATGAAGCCAAAGCTCAAGATATCATTAAGCTTACTTTCCTGCCCACACCAGGTGAATACTATGAACCTGGTTGTCAGCTACACATGAATTCATTGGAGAGCATATTTCAGAAGCTTGAGCCCAACATGAGTCAGATGCTCAGCATGATGAAGCCACTGCCACAAGATGTTGAATATCCTAAGGAATTCTTTGTCGAGGACCTCGAATATCTGCCCCAAACCATTTATCACATTGTCAGGCGAACTCTATGGCCCGTCAAAGGACATTCCCCTGCAGCCAAGCTTGAAGGCACGATGAAGATATTGGTGTTCTATATTCTCAATGGCACCAGCTTCAATGCTCACGCTTACTTCATCAGGCCACTTGCTGCATCTGGAATTGATCTATTTGGCCTGAAGTTTTATGCTCCATGGGTGATGCGCTTAATCAAGCTTCACTCTTTTGTCAACTATCAGCCCTCTGCGCAACCATCTTATCTTCTTGCCTGAGGTTGATATGTCTATCGAAGCCATCTACCCTGAGCCTGCCAAGGAGCCATTTTATCTTCATAACATTGATCACCAAAGCTTCACACAACCAATTGAGGGAGTCCTTGCTGCTACTTGTGTCTATCCTCTGGCTGGCAATACACGTGCACCTCGTCGTGCAACTACTGAAGCCACTAGAAGCACCGTTGCTAAAAGGCCTCGGAAGCGATCTCGTGTGCTCAATGACCGAGAGCTTCTCGTGGCCTTGCATCAAAACAAGATAGGCACCCTGACTGGCTAAAGTGTCAGATGCAGAGGATCTTGGTGGACGTCACTCACATCAGAAACTTGGCCACCAAGAACTCATTTTTGCTCATGAAGCATGTAGGAGTCCTGGAAGAGTCTCACACTTCTCTTCTCTGAAGACGATCTTCGTGAAGATGGCTTCACTAAGGGTTTCTAATTTGACTCCACTCCTCCTCACAATGCAAGCTAGCGTCGAACTCCACCCATTGAAGATTCCGAGTATTCATCTTCGGCTGCAACTGCTGTTGCAAGAGTCATCGAAGAAGAAGACGATGCCACTTCACTAGCCATGGCTTCACTGCATCTCGACACTGCACCAGGCCCCTCTGCACCACTAAACTCCAACGTCTTCAAACCTTTTTGGTCCTTACTGACAAAAGGAGGAGAAGCATATGAGTTGATAGTCTTCAAGCGGGTCCATATGGGTGGTTGCTATTTTTTTGCTAAGTGGTTACAACTCTCGTTTTTGATACATTTGGTTCTTTGGGTTGTAACACTTAAACTTGATGGTCGTCTGCCACTTTGCGATGCGATGATAAATTCCGCATGAAGTCATTCTGCAGACGTCCATTTTTCACTATGCATGTCATTATCTTCGTTATATCTTTATATGCATAATGAATTGTCACCATCAGTTGAAGAGGGTCTCCACAATTAAAACCTGCCATGTGCATTTGCATTCAAGAGCAAACTACTTATATGCACATCTTCAGGGGAGCCTTTTGCTACTTATGAAGAAAATACCTTTACCCTTACAATTTCACATACTTCTATCCCCGTTGAAAACTTTAACCAGTTTGTCATCAATCACCAAAAAAGGGGAGATTCTAAGTGCATCTAGTGCCACCCCTAGTTGGTTTTGGAGTATTGATGACAAACTTGGTCGAGGGACTAGTGGGTTTGTGAGAATTGCAGGATAACACAGGTAGTAGTGCCTCATTGATTCGGTTTACCTACCAGAGATGCCCCCTAAAAATGTGTGAAGACACTGAAGACAATGGTGGTCTGTGAAGAGATTCACATTGAAGACTATGACATGAGAAGACATCGCATGAAGACTATGGATTGCGAAGACATAGTTATTTCGTAGTTTCCTTTTATTCTTTGTTGAGTCATAGGAACCACCGTACTGTTAAGTGGGGCCCAAGTGAAGGAAGTCGGAGTGACTGAAGTGATGCTCAACCAAATCCTATGTCTTCGAGCGAAGACAATGAGAGCAAATCTTATGCAGAGCTGGATACGTCAGCTTTACTTGTAGCCCAAGTCAAGCTGTCGCGTGTGTTTGAAATCTGACCATTGGACACGTGTCAGTTCCCTAGTGACCCAGGATCATTTCGGTCAAATCAGGTCGGGTTGCCTCCTGGCTAATAGCCCACCCCCTACACCATAAATTGGTGGCTGCTCAGAGTTAGTGCACAGCTTTTGTCGTTTGAGAGCAACCCGCCTCTGAAGCTTTTGAGAGAGAAATCATTGCGAGGACAAAGCCCTAAACACCCAAAGCCAAAGAGTGTAAGGCATCACTGAAGTCTTTCTGTCTGCGTGATCTGAAGACTTGTTACACTTGAGGACTGTGAATCCTCCAGCCGGTTAGGCCTCGCGTTCTGAGCATCCAAGAGTCGTTGTGGATCACCGGTGAACGAAGTCTGTGAAGGTTTGGAAGTCTCGTGTCCTTAGCTCAAGGGTGATTGGGCGAGGACTATGTGTCCTTAGCTCAAGGGGAATAAGGTGAAGATGCGGTCTTCTGAGTTAAATCTAAGCCTCCCTAACCAGACGTACAGTTGTCACAGCAACTGGAACTGGTCCAACAAATCCTTGTCCTTGCCAATCAACTGATTCTATCCTCTACCTCTCTTTACTTACTGTTTGTCCTCGTGAAGTCATTGCCTTGTTGCATGATCTGATTGACTTCACTGTGTGAAGACTGTTGTTGTTTGGCTTCATACTATCTTCCACCCCGATGCATACTACCTAGCTGCTAATAGTCTTCGTGCTTTCACTTCATTGCTTACTTGACTATGGTTTGTCTAGTGTAGTCTACCTTTCGCTGCATATCAATAGGTTCATTTCTACTATTTGCCCCCGTGTTTTGAAGACTTTCATAAAAATTGCATATTCACCCCCCTCTAGTCGATAACTAGCACTTTCATATTTCCCTTGAGCTAAGTGAAGGAAATATGCCCTAGAGGCAATAATAAAGTTGTTATTTATATTTCCTTATATCATGATAAATGTTTATTATTCATGGTAGAATTGTATTAACCGGAAACTTAGTACATGTGTGAATATATAGACAAACAGAGCGTCACTAGTATGCCTCTACTTGACTAGCTCGTTGAATCAAAGATGGTTAAGTTTCCTTGCCATGGACATGAGTTGTCATTTGATTAATGGGATCACATCATTAGATAATCATGTGATTGACTTGACCCATTCCGTTAGCTTAGCATTTGATCGTTTAGTATATTGCTATTGCTTTCTTCATGACTTATACATGTTCCTATGACTATGAGATTATGCAACTCTCGAATACCGGAGGAACACTTTCTGTGCGACCAAACGTCACAACGTAACTGGGTGATTATAAAGGTGCTTTACAGGTATCTCCGATGGTACTTGTTGAGTTGGCATAGATCAAGATTAGGATTTGTCACTCCGATTGTCAGAGAGGTATCTCTAGGCCCTCTCGGTAATGCACATCACTATAAGCCTTGCAAGCATTGTAACTAAAGAGTTAGTTGTGGGATGATGCATTACGGAACGAGTAAAGAGACTTGCCGGGAACGAGATTGAATTAGGTATTGAGATATCGACGATCGAATCTCGGGCAGGTAACATACCGATGACAAAGGGAACAACGTATGTTGTTATGCGGTTTGACCGATAATGATCTTTGTAGAATATGTAGGAGACAATATGAGCATCTAGGTTCCCCTATTGGTTATTGACCGGAGACGTGTCTCGGTCATGTGCACATAGTTCTCGAACCCGTAGGGTTCACACGCTTAACATTCGGTGACGATCGGTATTATGAGTTTATGTGTTTTGATGTACCGAAGGTAGTTCGGAGTCCCGGATGAGATAGGGGATATGACAAGGAGTCTCGAAATGGTCGAGACATAAAGATTGATATATTGGACGACTATATTTGGACATCGGAAAGGTTCCTAGTGATTCGGGTATTTTTTGGAGTACCTGGGAGTTACGGGAATACGGGGGAAGAAGTATTGGGACTCATGGGCCAAGTGGTGGAAGAGAGGAGGCAGGGTGCGCCCCCCCCCCCCCTAGCCCAAACCAAATTGGACTAGGGGGCCGGCCCCCCTTTCCTCCTTTCGTCCCTCTCCTTCCTTCTCCCTCTCCTCCTTCCTTTCCCCCTCCTAGTCGGAGTAGGAAAGGGGAGTCCTACTCCTACTAGGAGGAGGACTCCTCCTCCTGGCGCACCCTCCAAGGGCCGGCCGGCCTCCCCCTTGCTCCTTTATATACAGGGGCAGGGGGCACCCCAATATACACAAGTTGATTGTTCCAAGCCGTGTGCGGTGCCCCCCTCCACCATAATCCACCTCGATCATATCGTAGCGGTGCTTATGCGAAGCCCTACATCGGTAGCAACATCATCACCGTCATCACGCCGTCTTGCTAACGGAACTCTCCCATGAAGCTCTGCTGGATCGGAGTTCGTTGGACGTCATCAAGCTGAACTTGTGCTGAACTCGGAGGTGTCATACATTCGGTACTTGGATCGGTCGGATCGTGAAGACGTATGAGTACATCAACTGCGTTCTCAAAACGCTTCCGCTTACGGTCATGAGGGTACGTGGACGATACTCTCCTCTCTCGTTGCTATGCATCACCATGATCTTGCGTGTGTGTAGGAATTTTTTTGAAATTACTACGTTCCCCAACACTGGCATCCGAGCCAGGTTTATGCGTAGATGTTATATGCACGAGTAGAACACAAGTGAGTTGTGGGCGATACAAGTCATATTGCTTACCAGCATGTCATACTTTGATTCGGCAGTATTGTTGGATGAAGCGGCCCGGACCGACATTACGCAGACGCTTACGCGAGACTGGTTCTACCGACGTGCTTCGCATACAGGTGGCTGGAGGGTGTCAGTTTCACCAACTTTAGTTGAATCGAGTGTGCCTACGCCCGGTCCTTGTGAAGGTTAAAACAACACATACTTGATGAAATATCGTTGTGGTTTTGATGCGTAGGTAAGAACGGTTCTTGCTCAGCCCGTAGCAGCCACATAAAACTTGCAACAACAAAGTAGAGGACGTCGAACATGTTTTTGCAGGGCATGTTGTGATGTGATATGGTCAACACATGATCAGATATAAGTTGTTGTATAATATGATCATGTTTTGTTGAAGTTATCGGCAACTGGCAGAAGCCTTATGGTTGTCTCTTTATTGCATAAGATGCAAGTGCCAAGTAATTGCTTTATTTATCGCTATGCGATAGCAATAGTTGCAAGAGCAATAGTTGGTGAGACGATCATGTGACGACATGTTGATAGAGATCATGGTGTCATGCCGGTAACAATGAAGATCATGACAATACTTTGGAGATGGAGATCAAAAGCACAAGATGATGATGGCCATATCATGTCACATATTTTGATTGCATGTAATGTTTATCTTTTATACATATTATTTTGCTTAGTTCGATGGTAGCTTTATAAGATGATCTCTCACTAAATTCCAAGGTACAAGTGTTCTCCCTGAGTATGCACCATTGCCAAAGTTCGTCGTGCCGAGACACCACGTGATGATCGGGTGTGATAAGCTCTACATTCACATACAACGGGTGCAAGCCAGTTTTGCACACACAGAAATACCCGGGTTAAACTTGACGAGCCTAGCATATGCAGATATGGCCTCGGAACACTGGAGACCGAAAGGTCGAGCGTGAATCATATAGTAGATATGATCAACATAATGATGTTCACCATTGGAAATTACTCCATCTCACGTGATGATCGGACATGGTTTAGTTGATTTGGATCACATGATCATTTAGATGACTAGAGGGATGTCTATCTAAGTGGGAGTTCTTAAGTAATATGATTAAATTGAACTTTAATTTATCATGAACTTAGTCCTGATAGTATTTGCATAACTATGTTCCTAGAGAAAACTAAGTTGAAAAATGTTAGTAGCAATGAAGCGGATTGGATCCGTGATGTGAGGATTATCCTCATTGCTGCACAGAAGAATTATGTCCTTGATGCACCGCTAGGTGACAGACCGATTGCAGGAGCATATGCGAATGTTATGAATGTTTGGCAAAGCTCGGTATGTTGACTACTTGATAGTTTAGTGCACCATGCTTTACGGCTTAGAACCGGGACTTCAAAAATGTTTTTAATGCCACAGAGCATATAAGATGTTCCAAGAGTTGAAATTAGTATTTCAGACTCATGCCCATGTCGAAAGGTATGAGACCTTTGACAAGTAATTTTCCTACAAGATGGAGGAGAATAGCTCAGCTAGTGAGCATGTGCTCAGAATGTCTGAGTACTACAATCACTTGAATCAAGTGGGAGTTAATCTTCCAGATAAGATAGTGATTGACAGAGTTCTCTAGTCGCTATCACCAAGTTACTAGAACTTCGTGATGAACTATAATATGCAAGGGATAACGGAAACAATTCCCAAGCTCTTCGTGATGCTGAAATCGACGAAGGTAGAAATCAAGAAAAGCATCAAGTGTTGATGGTTGACAAGACCAGTAGTTTCTAGAGAAGGGGAAGGGGAACTTCAAAAAGAATGGCAAGCAAGTTGCTGCTCCCGTGAAGAAGCCCAAAGCTAGACCCGAGCCTGAAACTGAGTGCTTCTACTACAAAGGAAATTGTCACTGGAAGTGGAACTGCCCTAGATACTTGGTGGATAAGAAGGATGGCAAAGTGAACAAAGGTATATTCGATATACATGTTTGTGATGTGTAGTTTACTAGTGTTTATAGCAACCCCTCGACATTTGATACTGGTTCAGTTGCTAAGAGTAGTAACTCGAAACGGGAGTTGCAGAATGAACAGAAACTAGTTAAGGGCGAGGTGACGATGGGTGTTGGAAGTAGTTCCAAGATTGATATGATCATCATCGCACACTCCCTATACTTTCGGGATTAGTGTTGAACCTAAATAAGTGTTATTTGATGTTTGCGTTGAGCATGAATATGATTTGATCATGTTTATTGCAATACGGTTATTCATTTAAGTTAGAGAATAATTGTTATTCTGTTTACATGAATAAAACCTTCTATGGTCATACACCCAATAAAAATGGTTTGTTGGATCTCGATCGTAGTGATACACATATTCATAATATTGAAGCCAAAAGTTGCAAAGTTAATAATGATAGTGCAACTTATTTGTGGCACTGCCGTTTAGGTCATATTGGTGTAAAGCGCATGAAGAAACTCCATGCTGATGGGATTTTGGAATCACTTGATTATGAATCACTTGATGCTTGTGAACCATGCCTTATGGGCAAGATGACTACGACTCCATTCTCCGGAACAATGGAACGAGCAACTGACTTATTGGAAATAATACATACTGATGTATGTGATCCGATGAGTGTTGAGGCTCACGGTGGGTATCTTTATTTTCTGACCATCACATATGATTTGAGCAGATATGGGTATATCTACTTGGTGAAACACAAGTCTGAAACACTTGAAAAGTTCGAAGATTTTCAGAGTGTAGTAGAGAATCATCGTAACAAGAAAATGAAGTTTCTACTATCTGATCGCAGAAGCAAATATTTGAGTTACGAGTTTGGCCTTCAATTAAAACAATGTGGAATAGTTTCACAAACTCATGCCACCTGGAACGCCACAGCATAATGGTGTGTCCGAACATCATAACCGTACTTTATTGGATATAGTGCAATCTATGATGTCTCTTACCGATTTACCACTATCATTTTGGGGTTATGCGTTAGAGACGGTTGCATTCACATTAAAAAGGGGCACCATCTAAATCCATTGAGACGACACCATATGAACTGTGGTTTGGCAAGAAACCAAAGTTGTCATTTCCTAAAGTTTCGGGTTGCGATGCTTATGTGAAAAAGTTTCATCCTAATTAGCTCAAACCCAAATCGGAGAAGTGTGTCTTCATAGGATACCCAAAAGAAAATGTTGGGTACACCTTCTATCACAGATCTGAAAGGCAATATCTTTGTTGCTAAGAGTGGATCCTTTCTAGAGAAGAAGTTTCTCTCGAAAGAAGTGAGTGTGAGGAATGTAGAACTTGATGAGGTAATTGTACCTTCTCCCGGATTGGAAAGTAGTTCATCACAGAAATCAGTTCTAGTGATCTCTACACCAATTAGTGACGAAGCTAATGATGATGATCATGAAACTTCAGATCAAGTTACTACCAAACCTCGTAGGACAACCAGAGTATGGTCTGCACCAGAGTGGTACGGTAATCCTTTCTGGAAGTCATGTTACTAGACCATGACAAACCTACGAACTATTAGGAAGCGATGATGAGCCTAGATTCCGCGAAATGGCTTTAGGCCATGAAATCTGAGACGGGATCCATGTATGAGAACAAAGTATGGACTTTGATTGATTTGCTTGATGATCGGTGAGTCATTAAAAATAAATGGATCTTCAAGAGGAAGACGGACGCTGATAGTAATGTTACTATCTACAACGCTAGACTTGTCGAAAAGGGTTTTTGACAAAGTTCAAGGTGTTGACTATGATAAGATTTTCTCACTTGTAGTGATGCTTAAGTTTGTCCAAATCATGTTAGCAAATTGCCACATTCTATGAAATATGGCAAATGGATGTCAAAACTACATTCCTTAATGGATTTCTTAAAGAAGAGTTGTATATGATGCAACCAGAAGGTTTTGTCGATCCTAAAGGTGCTACCAAAATGTGCAAGCTCCATGGATCCATCTATGGACTGGTGCAAGCATCTCGGAGTTGGAATATATGCTTTGAAGAGTTGATCAAAGCATATGGTTTTATACAAACTCGCGGTGAAGCCTGTATTTACAAGAAAGTGAGTGGGAGCACTACAACATTTCTAATAAGTATATGTGAATGACATATTTTTGATCGGAAATAATGTAGAATTTTCTGGAAAGCATAAAGGAGTGTTTGAAAAGAGTTTTTCAAAGAAAGACCTCGATGAAGCTGCTTACATATTGAGCATCAAGATCTATAGAGATAGATCAAGACGCTTGATATATTTTCAATGAGTACATACCTTGACAAGAGCGGTGTTGAACAGTCAAAGAAGGAGTTCTTGCCTGTGTTGCATGGTGTGAAGTTGAGTAAAGACTCAAAACCCGACCACGACAGAAAATAGAAAGAGAATGAAAAGTCATTTCCCATGCCTCAGTCATAGGTTCGATAAAGTACGACATGCTGTGTACCAAACATATTGTGTACCTCACCATAAGTTTGGCAAGAGAGTACAATAGTGATCCAGGAGTGGATCACTGGACAGTGGTCAAAAATATCCTTAGTGGAATAAGGAAATGTTTCTCAGTTATGGAGGTGACAAAGAGTTCATCGTAAACAGTTACGTCGATGCAAGCTTTGACACTGATCTGGATGACTCTAAGTCTCAATCTAGATACATATTGAAAGTGGGAGCAATTAGCTAAAGTAGCTCCATGCAGAGTATTGTAGACATAGAAATTTGCAAAATACATACAGATCCGAATGTTGCAGACCCGTAGACTAAACTTCTCTCACAAGCAAAACATGATCAGTCTTTGGGTGTTAATCACATAGCGATGTGAACTAGATTATTGACTCTAGAAAACCTTTTGGGTATTAGTCACATGGAGATGTGAACTAATCACATAAAGATGTGAATTATTGGTGTTAAATCACATGATGATGTGAACTGGATTATTGACTCTAGTGCAAGTGGGAGACTAAAGGAAATATGCCCTAGAGGCAATAATAAAGTTGTTATATATATATTTCCTTATATCATGATTAATGTTTATTATTCATGCTAGAATTGTATTAACTGGAAACTTGTTACATGTGTGAATATATAGACGAACAGAGCGTCACTAGTATGCCTCTACTTGACTAGCTCGTTGAATCAAAGATGGTTAAGTTTCCTAGCCATGGACATGAGTTGTCATTTGATTAATGGGATTACATCATTAGAGAATGATGTGATTGACCTGACCCATTCCATAAGCTTAGAATTTGATCGTTTAGTATATTGCTATTACTTTCTTCATGACTTATACATGTTCCTATGACTATGAGATTATGCAACTCCCGAATACCAGAGGAACACTTTGTGTGCTACCAAACATCACAACTTAACTGGGTGATTATGAAGGTGCTCTACAGGTGTCTCCGATGGTACTTGTTGAGTTGGCATAGATCAAGATTAGGATTTGTCACTCCGATTGTCGGAGAGGTATCTCTGGGCCCTCTCGGTAATGCACATCACTATAAGCCTTGCAAGCATTGTAACTAAAGAGTTAGTTGCGGGATGATGCATTATAGAACAAGTAAAGAGACTTGCTGGTAACGAGATTGAACTAGGTATTGAGATACCGACGATGGAATCTTGGGCAAGTAACATACCGATGACAAAGGGAACAACGTATGTTGTTATGCGGTTTGACCGATAAAGATCTTCGTAGAATATGTGGGAGCCAATATGAGCATCCAGTTTCCGCTATTGGTTATTGACCAGAGACGTGTCCCGGTCATGTATACATAGTTCTTGAACCCGTAGGGTCCGCACGCTTAGCGTTCAGTGACGATCGGTATTACGAGTTTATGTGTTTTGATGTAACGAAGGTAGTTCGGAGTCCCGTATGAGATCGGGGATATGACGAGGAGTCTCGAAATGGTCGAGACGTAAAGATCGATATATTAGACAACTATATTCAGATATCAGAAAGGTTCTGAGTGATTCGGGTATATTTCTGAGTACCGGGGAGTTACGGGAATACGGGGAAAGAAGTATTGGGCCTCATAGGCCAAGTGGTGGAAGAGAGGAGGCAGGAGAAGGCAGGGCGCCCCCCCCCTAGCCCAAACCGAATTGGACTAGGGGGCCGCCACCCTTTCCTCCTTTCCTCCCTCCCCTCTCCTCCTTCCTTTCCCCCTCCTAGTCAGAGTAGGAAAGGGGAGTCCTACTCCTACTAGGAGGAGGACTCCTCCTCCTGGCGCGCCCTACAAGGGCCGACCGGCCTCCCCCTTGCTCCTTTATATACAGGGGCAGGGGGCACCCCAAGACACACAAGTTGATAGTTCCAAGCCATGTGCGGTGCCCCCCTCCACCATAATCCACCTCGATCATATCGTAGCGGTGCTTAGGCAAAGCCCTGTGTCGGTAGCAACATCGTCACCGTCATCATGTCGTCGTGCTGACGAAACTCTCCCGCGAAGCTCTGCTGGATCGGAGTTCATGGGACGTCATCGAGCTGAACGTGTGCTGAACTCGGAGGTGCCGTACATTCGGTACTTGGATCGGTCAGATCGTGAAGACGTACGACTACATCAACTGCGTTCTCATAACGCTTCCGCTTATGGTCTACGAGGGTATGTGGACGATACTCTCCTCTCTCGTTGCTATGCATCACCATGATCTTGCGTGTGCGTAGGAATACTACGTTCCCCAACACTAAGGACACCTAGTCATCGTCCAATCAGTCTGGTAAGTCTTCAAGGTAGACTTCCAAACCTTCACAGACTTCGTTCACCAGCGATCCATAATGACTCTTGGATGGTCATAACGCAACGCTTAACCGGCTGGAGGATTAATACTCCTCAAGTGTAACAAGTTGTGACGCCCGGATAATTAAGCTACAGTGGTCCCACGCTAATGGTGCCACGTCACCACGGTTACTAGTCTATAGTTAGATCAAAACCGGTCCAAAATTCAAATTCAAAGTTTGGTAAATAATAAAGATTTTCAAACATTAAAATAAAAATGTTCGGGTTGTACTAAATATTACATAGATAAATATGGTATAGTAAACACATTTTTATAAAATGTCTAAGTAATTTAAAATGAGTTAAAACAGAAAAGAAAATAATAAAAAAAAAAGAAAATACAAAAGAGAAACCCCCACCCGTTGGGCCAACCGGCCCAGCTGGCCACCAGGCCGGCCAGGCCGTCCCACCCCGCA
>NC_041384.1:200747253-200754600 GCF_002162155.2 Triticum dicoccoides | reverse complement strand
GCCGTTCGCCGCCTCAGCCGGTTCCCCGCTGCTGCGGTGGCCCCGTGCTCCCCCGCCCCTCTCCGTCGACGCCCCGGCTCCGGCCGCTGCGGCCGGCGTCTTCCCTGGCCGGCACCCTGCTACGCTGGGTCAGGGGCTCGTCCGCTAACGGGCGCCCCGTAGCCCCTTGCACCCGTGCGCCCATGCGCCCACACCCATTAAGGCCCCCTGTGGGCCAATGACAGTGGGGGCCCGCCCTGGAACGTTTTAGAAAAAAATATATTAAATAAATAAATAATAACTAAAATAATTAAAATATTAACTAATTAATTAATTAAGTAATTAATTAAGTTAATTAATCCTGATTAGATTAACCTAATTACTAATTAAATTAACTAATATGTCATTAACCTAAACAGAGAATGACAGGTGGGTCCCACTGGACCCACACGTCAGGTTGACCAGGTCAATGGTCAACGTTGACTGCTGACATCACTCTGATGTCATGCTGACATCATCATTTACTATTCTGGATAATGTTGGATTAAATAATTCATTGAATTCCAGAAATTAATAAAATCTTTAGAAAATCATATCTTTTAATCCGTAACCCGGATTAAAATATTTTCAACATGAAAGTTGCTCAAAACGACGAGACGAACCCGGATACGCAGCCCGTTCGTCCACCGCACACCCCTAACATATCAAACCCGCAACTTTCCCCCTCTAGTTCATCTGTCAGAAAACACGGAACACCGGGAATACTTTCCCGGATGTTTCCCCCCTTAACCGGTACCACCTCATACCATGTTAGGGCACGCCTAGCATCGTTACTTGTCTTGTCATGCATCGGTATGCATCTGTTTACATGGTATTCATTGTTTCTTCCCCCTCTTCTCTCTGGTAGACTACGAGACCGACGCCGCTGCTGCCCAGTTCGACTACGGAGTTGACGACCCCTCTCTCTTGCCAGAGCAACCAGGCAAGCCCCCCCCCCTTGATCACCAAATATCGCCTATTCTACTCTATACTGCTTGCATTAGAGTAGTGTAGCATGTTACTGCTTTCTGTTATACCTATACTGATGCATAGCCTGTCCTTGTTACTACTGTTGTTACCTTTACCTGCAATCATATATGCTTAGTATAGGATGCTAGTATTTTCATCTGTGGGCCTACATTCTTGTCCGTCTGCTGTGCTATACTATCGGGCCGTGATCACTCGGGAGGTGATCACGGGTATATACTATATACGTTATACATGATACATGTGGTGACCAAAGACGGGTCAGCTGGTGGAGCACCCGCGAGTGGATCTTTGTGGCGGAGCGACAGGGCAGGTTGAGACCGCCTAGGAGAGAGGTGGGCCTGGCCCTGTTCGGTGTTCGTGGATATTTAACACGCTTAACGAGATCTTGGTATTTGATCTGAGTTGGCTACGAGCCTATACGCACTAACCAACTACGTGGGAAAGATATGGGCACTCGGCGTCGTGGTATCAGCCGAAGCACTTCGTGACGTCAGCGACTGAGCGGCGCGCGCCGAATTAGACTGGAACGCCACTAGGCTAGGTCTGCTTTCGGCCGCCCTCGCAGCGTGCAGGTGTGTTCAGGGTGATGGGCCCAGACCCCTGGGCGCCTAGGTTTAGATCGGCGTGCTGACCTCTCTATTGAGCATAGGTGGGGCTGCGACGTGTTGATCTTCCGCGGCCTGGCATGACCCAGGGAAGTGTGTCCGGCCAAATGGGATCAAGCGTGTTGGGTAAGTTGGTGCACCCCTGTAGGGAAGTTAATCTATTCGACTAGCCGTGATCTTCGGTAACAGGACGACTTGGAGTTATACCTTGACCTTATGACAACTAGAATCGGATACTTAATAAAACACACCCTTCCAAGTTCCACAGACAACCCGGTGATCGCTTTTCCACAGGGCGACGAGGGGAGGATCGCCGGGTAGGATTATGCTATGCGATGCGACTGGAGATGCTACTTGGAGATGCTACTTGGAGATGCTACTTGGAGATGCTACTTGGAGATGCTACTTGGAGGACTTCAATCTACTCTCTTCTACATGCTGCAAGATGGAGGCTGCCAGAAGCGTAGTCTTCGACAGGATTAGCTATCCCCCTTTTATTCTGGCATTCTGCAGTTCAGTCCACCGATATGGCCCTTTACACATATACCCATGCATATGTAGTGTAGCTCCTTGCTTGCGAGTACTTCGGATGAGTACTCACGGTTTCTTTTCTCCCTCTTTTCCCCTTTCCCTTCTACCTGGTTGTCGCAACCAGATGCTGGAGCCCTGGAGCCAGACGCCACCGTCGACGATGATTCCTACTACACTGGAGGTGCCTACTACTACGTGCAGGCTGCTGACGACGACCATGAGTGGTTTAGGAGGATCCCAGGCAGGAGGCCGGCGCCTCTTTCGATCTGTATCCCAGTTTGTGCTAGCCTTCTTAAGGCAAACTTGTTTAACTTATGTCTGTACTCAGATATTGTTGCTTCCGCTGACTCGTCTATGATCGAGCACTTGTATTCGAGCCCTTGAGGCCCCTGGCTTGTATTATGATGCTTGTATGACTTATTTTATTTGTAGAGTTGTGTTGTGATATCTTCCCATGAGTCCCTGATCTTGATCGTACACGTTTGCGTGTATGATTAGTGTACGATTAAGTGGGGGCGTCACAAGTTGGTATCAGAGCCGACTGCCTGTAGGAATCCCCTTTCCAACTCCTTGGCCGAAGTTGAGTCTAGCCATTGCAAAACTTTTACTAACTTGGCTGTGTGCCTTATGGGCCCACATCGCCATTGGGTGGTATTAGGATCTTTTACTCCTCGTCTATACTCTGGGACTCTGATCTCTCTTCTATTCGGGTTAAATGATTTTCTAAAATCTAACTTTAGGTTCTCGAAAACGCTTTCTCCCGGAGAGCCCCTTCAGTCTAGATGATCGCCGACTGCACATGAAGATTTCAAAGTTACTTTCCGATACTCTTTCGGGACTGCCCATTGCTTTTGCAATTCACTACCACCGAAATATCCCTATGAATAAATTCATACACTGTTCTTACTTAGTCCCCAGTTGTTCTTTTTATTACAAGATGCCCCGAAATACTCGTTGTTGTTCTTAGAATACTTACGCCTACTGCCTTGCAGTTCCTTACCACCTGAATACCCATATGGATAATTTCTCGCAATTATCGAGCATCCGCTCATCCCCAGTTGATTCATGTATTTCACAAAAGTCTTCGAAATGCCATTCGATCTTCCGAAAATCCCGAGCAGCCTATTGCTCTTGAAATTCTTGCTTGCTTGCATTATGGTTAATCCCATAAGTCTCGTAATCAGATTGACATCCCTTGTCATTATCATTTGGGTGTGTTAATTCAATATGTTGTGAATGCTCGCAATCCTCAATCAGGTCCTAGAATTCATCCCTCCGGCTCAGACGTCATTTTGGACATGAGCTGGTTATCAACCAATTAAATTGCCGTCGGTTGTGCCCCTAAGTCTATTGAACTTATCCATCCTTGGTCAGAGCGTCTGCTTCTAATCCTTTGTTTTGGAAATCATAATTCCTTTGTTATCTAAGCATCAAATTATTCAGTTGTCCTATAATATGATGCCCGTGCATTCTTTCTTCCTCTGATTGAGTACTGATACTCACATCAGCTCCGTTGTGGATCGCCCGATCCATTGTTGGATTTTACCTGACAACGCCCTTCATATTCAATAACCTTGTGAGCCTTTCCTCTGATACATAATGCCTTTGGTAAATTGTATCCTCTGCTTTCTCAACCATGCCCTGCCTTCGAGCTTGAGTTAATTACTTCTAAAGATTCTAGTATATGATTCTGAGATGCCCCGATGGGTTGAACCTATGCCTTCCTTAATATGTGTGGACTCGGAAGTTTTCACGAGTCGTACTCATCTGGTATTTCACCAGGTAAAACTTTCAACACTAATGCTTTTATCAAAGCGAGAAGTGAATGGAAGGTTATACATTGAAGAAGTGGGAGTCGACCTTGAACCTTGCATTCATGCCCATGGACACGATGTATAACTTATCATGGAAGCTGCTCGTAAAAATAGTTACCCCCTTGCTATAAGTTCATCTTGTATCCGTGGTTCGATCATTTATGATCGTGGTTTCCGACCTTGTTCTCCTTTAAATACCATTTCTCGTGCAAGTTTAAGCACTTGTCTTCTGCATAGTATTACCCCAGTCCAACCTCTACTTTGATTTGTCCTCGAGTATTACCCCCTGGTATCTCGAGATTATCTTGGAACTGCATAACTTCTTATGAGTTCTTCATCAAGTACTACATTCTCACTGATTACGGTTTTTTTTCATGGGCTTCGAGTTATTAAACACTCAAGGGCATCGATAACTGAATTGAGTCCGCGTCGCGATTAAACAACTCTTAGTAATCTCCTTTACTTGCGAGTTTGTACTCGATCATGTTATTCCTAGCCTGATCGGCTATATCATTAACGTGCTAAATCTTAACTGTGCTACCTGGTCCTTAATCCTGGAGCACAACCTTCGATGATGAGCTTAGCTTATGTCGATTTCCTCATCTTATCATTCCACTTTGAACAACAAGCTTGATTCTGAGTTGGTGTCTTATCCGTGGTTCAAATAATCTTTTGCTGCATCAATCCTTTTACTTGATGTAGTGGAGGTTCGATTACTTCCCCCTGGAGCCTATCGACAAAATTTGTCGTGATCATCATCAACATTTTGACTCCTTCCAGGTTTCCAATTGAATTCATGATGAGAAATACAATCCTTGCCCTCGATGGTTTGTATTATCATCGGCCACTTTATTGCCTTCCCTCCAACACAAACTTGTTTGTGTTTTGTGTTGTACCTTGAGTTCCTTGCTGCCTAGCATTGTTCTTCTTTACCTTGAAATATTACCACCTTTTATGTCAAGAATGTGGTGAGAATTTCACCACCTCTTAAGAATTCTTGGTATAGTGATACTTCTCACCATCACCATTCTTTCTTGGTCCTCGTGTTGATTCCAACCGGGTACAAACAAGTGAACGGTGCTATTTGGATTCTGCACTTCTAGCAACCCTATTGCTTTGAAGTTAATGGTCGGCCGTTCATTCTTAGACTATTGATTATTGAATCACCATTCTGACATTGGTCGTGCAACCCGACCCATATTTCGGGTGCACCTTTCAACCAATGTTTAATTGGGTTTGTTTCCTCGAGCATACCTCATTGTATAATTTGATCTGACAATGATCATCTCCTTGTTCACTTAATCGCGGGGTTCCATCTTTTCGAAATCTCCATGAATTGTCACTGAGTTCATCAACCACCCCTTCTTCCTCTCCTTGGTTAAATGGTGAACTCAAGAATCTTATGACGACTTCTCGTCAATTCGTGTCGCACCTTTTTATCTCAGGACCATGAGTCTGAGGTATCATGACACCAATGGGATCTGAATCTCGGTCAGATATGATGGTTGGGACAACTTTCCAGGAGTTATGTTGTTGGTCCTTCGATTACCCGGTAATATGATGTCATGCCTAGCACCCCCCTGGCTGGAGGACCTATCACTATAATTTCTTTAGCAAGGATAACCATTCCTCCTAGAGGAAATTGTAGGACTTATTTTATAAGTTACTCCTGATGGATCATTTGTGTATCCAAAGTCTGGCCCTTGATTGAAACACCATATCATTGCTACCTGAAGCATGTCTGTGATACTCCAATTTTCAATAAGAGCATTTGAAGCACAATGCTAAATTCTCTTTATCAATTATCCAAACACCGCTGTATGGGTAATGGCATGAAATTTCTCTCCCCTTTCCTAAAGGGTTTTCTATGTTATATCCCGTCATGAATATCATGCTCTGCTTATCCTTGGGAAGGATATACCCCTGAATTATGTGTTTAAATTTCCCTTCCATTGTTCTGTTTAACCTGATGATCACATTTTACTTTCCATTGGTTTGTTTGACCTTTCTTGTGATCTATATAATCTAAGCAGTAATAATTCACTGCTTATGTAAACACCTCGGTGTACAACTCTGCTAGTGAGACCCTGTTTCTATTGTTGATGACATTTCGGTATCCGCCGATGGATGAGAACTTTGCCTCTTGGCCCGCCTCGTTTCAACGAGCAGGAAAATGGTTCTCTTCGTCCCTCACCCTTGGAACCAACGTTGTTGCCAACATAGCTGGCAAGCTATTCACTAACATGCCTCCCTGTCGCGGCTGTGCAAGATGTCACCACCCTTCCTACTTTCAACACACATGGTGGGCCCATAACCCACAGGTCCACTGGATTGACACCTGACTCTCCTGCACCCCCCTGTTCCCAAGGTCGTTCCTCGCGTGTGGCCTCGTATGTAATTCACGAGCCATCTTCCGAGGGATCATCAAATCTATTACCGGACACAATACTTATTCCCAATCGCTTTGAGCCCCTTTCACGCCCTGTTTCAGGCATCGAACGGTTGCCTGCTCGCTCGAAACTTCCCATGAAACCTCATTACCTTGCTCTCGATATTTTCTTAAGTTTCAATTCGAGAGTTACGTTCTGCCACCTTCCCCGGTGTTATCGACCAGATAGTCAACCTTGTAGCGGTTCGTTCTCCCGGAATACCCCCCCTTATTCTTTCGTAAGTACGATGGAGATCCCGAAGGAAGGATGACGACTTCATCATGATGACCTGAAGCAGAAAAATGAAGACATCAACGTGATGGATTGATCTCTTCGAGAAGAGCAAGCCAGGATGAGAAGACCCGCTAGATTCGTTACCAAACCTTCCCCCCTTTCACTACCTCTTAAATCTCGGGACGAGATTTCTTGTAGTGGAGGAGAATTGTGACGCCCGGATAATTAAGCTATAGTGGTTCCACGCTAATGGTGCCACGTCACCACGGTTACTGCTGCTAATCTATTGTTAGATCAAAACCGGTCCAAAATTCAAATTCAAAGTTTGGTAAATAATAAAGATTTTCAAACATTAAAATAAAAATGTTCGGGTTGTACTAAATATTACATAGATAAATATGGTATAGTAAACACATTTTTATAAAATGTCTAAGTAATTTAAAATGAGTTAAAACAGAAAAGAAAATAATTAAAAAAAAGAAAATACAAAAGAGAAACCCCCACCCGTTGGGCCAACCGGCCCAGCTGGCCACCAGGCCGGCCAGGCCGGCCCACCCCGCACCCCCATATGCCTTCCCCCCACTCCCCACTCGGTCCAGCCCGCATCCCCCACCGACACTTCCCCCCCTCCCGAAAGTATCTCTCCCCCTCTCCCCCGATTGGATCGGGATCGAGGGAGGAGACCACCGTCGCCGCCAGGCCTCGTCGCCGCCGAACGCCGCCTCC
>NC_041384.1:200722531-200746661 GCF_002162155.2 Triticum dicoccoides | reverse complement strand
CGCGTCGTTTGCCGCCTCAGCCGGTGCCCCGCTGCTGCGATGGCCCCGTGCTCCCCCGCCCCTCTCCATCGACGCCCCGGCTCCGGCCGCTGCGGCCGGCGTCTTCCCTGGCCGGCACCCTGCTGCGCTTGGTCAGGGGCTCGTCCGCTAACGGGCGCCCCGTAGCCCCTTGCACCCGTGCGCCCATGCGCCCACACCCATTAAGGCCCCCTGTGGGCCAATGACAGTGGGGGCCCGCCCTGGCACGTTTTAGAAAACAAAATAAAAATAAAAATAAAAAAATATATATTAAATAAATAAATAAATAATAACTAAAATAATTAAAATATTAACTAATTAATAAATTAAGTAATTAATTAAGTTAATTAATCTTGATTAGATTAACCTAATCACTAATTAAATTAACTAATCTGTAATTAACCTAAACAGAGAATGATAGGTGGGTCCCACTGGACCCACACGTCAGGTTGACCAGGTCAATGGTCAATGTTGACTGCTGACATCACTCTAATGTCATGCTGACGTCATCATTTACTATTCTGGATAATGTTGGATTAAATAATTAATTGAATTCCAGAAATTAATAAAATCTTTAGAAAATCATATCTTTTAATCCGTAACCCGGATTAAAATATTTTCAACATGAAAGTTGCTCAAAACGACGAGACGAACCCGGATACGCTGCCCGTTCGTCGACCACACACCCCTAACATATCAAACCCGCAACTTTCCCCCTCCGGTTCATCTGTCAAAAAACATGGAACACCGGGAATACTTTCCCGGATGTTTCCCCCCTTAACCGGTACCACCTCATACCATGTTAGGGCACGCCTAGCATCGTTACTTGTCTTGTCATGCATCGATATGCATCTGTTTACATGGTATTCATTGTTTCTTCCCCCTCTTCTCTCCGGTAGACTACGAGACCGACGCCGCTGCTGCCCAGTTCGACTACGGAGTTGACGACCCCTCTCTCTTGCCAGAGCAACCAGGCAAGCCCCCCCCTTGATCACCAAATATCGCCTATTCTACTCTATACTGCTTGCATTAGAGTAGTGTAGCATGTTACTGCTTTCTGTTATACCTATACTGATGCATAGCCTGTCCTTGTTACTACTGTTGTTACCTTTACCTGCAATCCTATATGCTTAGTATAGGATGCTAGTATTTTCATTTGTGGCCCTACATTCTTGTCCGTCTGTTGTGCTATACTATCGGGCCATGATCACTCGGGAGGTGATCACGGGTATATACTATATACGTTATACATGATACATGTGGTGACCAAAGACGGGTCGGCTGGTGGAGCACCCGTGAGTGGATCTTTGTGGCGGAGCGACAGGGCAGGTTAAGACCGCCTAGGAGAGAGGTGGGCCTGGCCCTATTCGGCGTTCGGGGATATTTAACACGCTTAATGAGATCTTGGTATTTGATCTGAGTTGGCTACGAGCCTATACGCACTAACCAACTACGTGGGAAAGATATGGGCACTCGGCGTCGTGGTATCAGCCGAAGCACTTCGTGACGTCAGCGACTGAGCGGCGCGCGCCGAATTGGACTGGAACGCCACTAGGCTAGGTCTGCTTTCGGCCGCCCTCGCAACGTGCAGGTGTGTTCAGGGTGATGGGCCCAGACCCCTGGGCGCCTAGGTTTAGACCGGCGTGCTGACCTCTCTGTTGAGCCTAGGTGGGGCTGCGACGTGTTGATCTTCCGCGGCCGGGCATGACCCAGGGAAGTGTGTCCGGCCAAATGGGATCAAGCATGTTGGGTAAGTTGGTGCACCCCTGCAGGGAAGTTAATCTATTCGAATAGTTGTGATCTTCGGTAACAGGACGACTTGGAGTTGTACCTTGACCTTATGACAACTAGAATCGGATACTTAATAAAACACACCCTTCCAAGTTCCACAGACAACCCGGTGATCGCTTTTCCACAGGGCGGCGAGGGGAGGATCGCCGGGTAGGATTATGCTATGCGATGCGACTGGAGATGCTACTTGCAGATGCTACTTGGAGATGCTACTTGGAGATGCTACTTGGAGGACTTCAATCTACTCTCTTCTACATGCTGCAAGACGGAGGCTGCCAGAAGCGTAGTCTTCGACAGGATTAGCTATCCCCCTTTTATTCTGGCATTCTGCAGTTCAGTCCACCGATATGGCCCTTTACACATATACCCATGCATATGTAGTGTAGCTCCTTGCTTGCGAGTACTTCGGATGAGTACTCACGGTTGCTTTTCTCCCTCTTTTACCCTTTCCCTTCTACCTGCTTGTCGCAACCAGATGCTGGAGCCCTGGAGCCAGACGCCACCATCGACGATGATTCCTACTGCACTGGAGGTGCCTACTACTACGTGCAGGCTGCTGACGACGACCATGAGTAGTTTAGGAGGATCCCAGGCAGGAGGCCGGCGCCTCTTTCGATCTCTATCCCAGTTTGTGCTAGCCTTCTTAAGGCAAACTTGTTTAACTTATGTCTGTACTCAGATATTGTTGCTTCCTCTGACTCGTCTATGATCGAGCACTTGTATTCGAGCCCTCGAGGCCCCTGGCTTGTATTATGATGCTTGTATGACTTATTTTATTTGTAGAGTTGTGTTGTGATATCTTCCCGTGAGTCCCTGATCTTGATCGTACACGTTTGCGTGTATGATTAGTGTATGATTAAGTGGGGGCGTCACACAAGTCTTCAAGTCACGCAGACAGAAAGACTTTTGTTATACCTAACACTCTTCGGCTCTGGGAGTTTTGGGCTTGTCCTTGCAAGGATTTATCTCTCAAGTGCTTCGGAGGCGGGTTGCTCTCAAACGAAAAAGCCGTGCACTAACTCTGAGCATCCACCAATTTATGGTGTAGGGGGTAGGCTATTTATAGCTACGAGGCAACCCGACCTGATTTTTCTGAAATGACCCTGGATCACTAAGGAACCGACACGTGTCCAACAGTCAGATTTCAAACACACGCGACAGCTTGACTTGGGCTACAAGTAAAGCTGATTCATCCAGCTCTGGATAAGATTTGCTCTCATTGTCTTCGCTCAAAGACATAGGATGTTGGTTGAGCATCACTTCAGTCACTCTGACTTTGTTCACTTGGACGCCACTTAACAGTACAGTGGTTCCTATGACTCAACAAAGAAGAAAAGGAAACTATGAAACAACTATGTCTTCGCACTCCATAGTCTTCACATGAATGTCTTCTCATGTCATAATCTTCACTTTGAATGTCTTCACAAGCCACCATTATCTTGAATGTATTCACACATTTTTAGGGTTCATCTCTGGTAGGTAAACCAAATCAATAAGGGACTACTCACCACTGCAGGATGCTGCTAACACGATACTATGATCAGAGACCATTCGAGAAACTATGTGCGATGCCATAATCTCACACGGTGCTGTATGAAAACCATCAGAAATGTGTAAATCGTTTGCGATGACGGATGCATCAAACACGGTTCAGGTTTTAGTTGCGTGTGCGATGAACGGCATACGGTTCAGTTCAATGAACTGTTTGCGTTGAGGAGGAACAAAAGAAACGGGCAGCCAGATGGAGGCATGTGCGATACACAGCATACAGTTCACTCGGATGAACTATTTGTGATTAGGCAACACAAAAGAAACGGTCAACCAGATCAAAGGTGTGTGCGATATATGGCATGCGGTTCAGTCAGATGAACTGTTTGCGTTGTGACATGAGAACAGAAATGGTTCAAATGAACAAGATGTGTGTGATATGAGGCAAACAGGTCTGTAATCGGAGACGTGTGTGAAGACCGATAACAACACAGACGATTACTGCTAACAAGTCGTGTGTGTTGTGAGCAAACCAATATTGGTATACAATTGTGAGTGATTGATGAAAACATCACCGACGGGTTCCATTGTTTAGTCCGTGTGTGATGTGATTTTCTTTGTCTGCACAACATCTACTCTCTGTCTACATCATCAACATATATTCTTAAAAAGACGGCATTGCATAACCAAATTAAGCATACAATTACACAAGTGACTACACACATAACATTTCCACACACCAAAGAAAGCAATTACATGCATACTAAAGTAGGAGAAACGATGATCTAATTATCTACTTATTGTTGCAACGACGCTTGCCATTCCTCTGCTTCCGGCTGGATCCCTGGTCGTTTTGGGGAAGGAGGGACTTCCTCATGTCAATGATCCGCACGTACAAGTCGTAGCTCGTGTACGCCTCCTTGGCCGTGTACATGACGTGAGCTTTGTCGAGTTTCTCCATCCAGGCCGAGTGCCAGGCACGCTTTTCCTTGTTGCACGAATCCTTCATGTATCTGTAGTAGGGGTTGATGATGGCCTCGGTGAGGTGAAACAGTGAGTCCTTCTCATGCTCCTTGCTGCCCCTGATCTTGTATTGGCCCTGGATGTCGACAAGATTCTGGCAGGCAATGCCCGAATTCTCGAGCGCCTTTACATCATTGGTGATGTCCACCGTAGCGAACATGTAGTGGGGGCTGTTGACAAACCTGGCGAAACACTCACAAGGCCTTGTGCCCAAGCAGTAGTGGTAGACCAGGAGGTGGTGGCGCACGCACATCTGGGCGACGGCGACCTTGGGACAAGACTCGGCATGAGCGCGGGTGTACTCGAGGACGAACCCGACCACCTTGTACTTCTCCTTGGCAAGCAACGGCTCCATGATGTGGATGGAGTGCTCCGCCCAGACCGGGTCATTGTTGTACACCACCAAGAGGTCCATGAACCTTCCGTGGGTGTCCACCACGGCACACATGGTGAACTGCTGCTCATCGTTGGCAGCCGCTCGGAGCGCCATTGGAGCCGCGCGGGATACCCTCTAAGAATTTCTCGTGGTGGGTGTGCTTCTTGCAATGGTGGGGTGCAATCGAAAGGTTGAAGAGAAACAAGGGTAGGTTAAATGGCCGCTGTAATAAATGGGTGCCGACCGACCAGTAATCGTCATGTCTTGTTAGGGTGTTCATAGCGGAGGATTCCAGAATCCAGTGCATGCTTGACAACACTGCACCCCAGGCGTGGGCTCGAAGAGCCTATTCCCACGCTACTGCGCTGTTTACCGCGCAAGCTTTCCACTAGGCTAGTTTGGCCACGCGTCGGCTAGAGGAGGGACAAATCGTGGGCGTTTATTGGCAAAAAGCTTTGTAAAAATGAAGTATGCGGAATGACCTCGGTCATAAGTTTACCCTTGGGTTATGAGGTCAAAGTTACACAGAAGGGTGATGATGGACACTCAAGTGCGATAATTAATTCTGTGCTCTACAGTGCACACGGTGGAAGAAACCAACTGTGTGCAATAATGTCGAAGAGCTCAGTTGAGTTAGCTATACAGATCGTGTGTTGTGAGATCGACAAGGTAAACTGATACGAGAATGGTTAATAAAATCTAGGACCATTGCATATTAAGGTAAACATAGTGCTAGAAATATACGAGTCTCATACGATGCAATTTCAACGATTGTACCACAAAAGCTCGAAATGTTACAAGGTTCAAATTCCAGAGTTGTATGGCTCAAATTCGAAGATTACAAGGTTCAAACTGATATTAGAAATGAAATTTAGATCATCAGCTGCAAACGCTCGCGCGGATGCGTTGAACATGGATATCAGAGAGGTTCCAACTAATATCACCGCTTCTAAGTCTGGATTCGAAACCTCACAATTTTTGCAAAGGGGTCAGCCACTGAGAAGTCATGTATGGGGTTGACCCGATGACTTCCGATTACTTTGTCATCTGAAGTTCCAAAATGAAATTCAACATTTTTGGAGCCTACTCCATTCTGCCGCAGGTGCCGGCGCTGATCAAGAGGCCATTCATTTTTGTGAAATAAATGTAGGGTAAACTTCATTTCCTTCAGCACCCTTGCTCTGAGAACAAAGAACCTCACGAATATAATCTCCGATAAGGTCCCTCGGTAGGAGTTCAAAGTAATTTCTAAGAGATGCAGATCTAGGCATTCGACGTGATTGTTATATTGTATCACATTATCCACCACTAGGCCTAATCTTATCTGCAAAAGAAGAAAGCATGTTATTGCCTACATGCAGTTTTGAACATTACTACATGCCTAGCTATTTGGTTTGCAGGATTTGTAAAATGCACTAACATGCCATCTTCGATCTGACATGATTAACATGGGCATTTGATTACATTCTAGAAAAATGTAGCCTTCTTCACAAGAGGTTGGACTGGATGAAAAGTTCCCTAAGAAAACTAGTACAGATGAATCCAAAGGAGAAATGCTTATTGGTTGTAACCATATGGATCAAGCAACCAATATGGGGGGGCATGTATGTACTGAAATCCTCCAAAAGAACCTTCAGAAATCGTAGTACATTGTCATTGTAAACTTGGAAAAGGTGTCACAAATTGAACTCCCTTATGGTTAACATTTAACAGGAAAGGAACATCACCTGGATATATAGCTTCTCCAGGCACGGAAAGCCTCTCAGGAAACTAACAACTTGCTCCAAGTCAGGCCCGATAGATTCTAGTGCAAAGACCTTCACTGTGCGCAGTTTCAGGGTCAAGCTTGTCGGAATCATTTTCTGAATGACAGACAAACAAACATCTTCAAAATTAGAAATACATTTGTAGAAGGAGAGGTAGAAGGCGGCTTTTTACCTGAACGGGTGTGGATCCAATAAAAAGTTTGGAGTATTTGTCGGACGAGTAGCCCACCACTGTCAATTTCGGCGCAGAAATGACATTGATTCTTGTTGTACCTTCTTGATCAACTACAAGTAATCTCTCAAATGCAAGTGTGTCCTGGATGACCATACCGTGGTCCACCTTTTGTGATGTCTTCCCGCCGCACCAGCAACACACATAAATAGTCCGGAGAGTCATGGAGGTGATGTGGAAGGTACTCAACCCATTGATCACCTGAAGACGAAGGTACTCGAGTGCAGTACAGCCACGGAGCAGGCGCTCCAGGTCACCCTTTGAGAGGCAGACAGTGACGAACTCGAGGTGCTTCAGTCATGGTAGAATAAGAGCAGGCGCATCATTAAGGGGCGGGAAATGGCAGTTCCTGAACTTGGTGACGCGCAGCGTGGGCGCAAGGCGGAGTGCGGATGTTCGCAGCGACCGCATATGCCCATCATCAAAAGTGAGCTCCTTGAGCTGATCTAGGGCGGGGGATCGGAACCAGTCGTCAAGCTTGGCTCGGTCCTTGCCATTGGAACGGAACTTGCCCATTCTAAGGCCTTTGGTTGGGCCAAGGTGACTGCCAAGGATCTTGGAGTCGCTTGCGGTTCTAGCTCGCCCCGCCTCCACTTGTTGGCAGCCCCGTTCTCCACCTCCAGAGTCTCCTTGTCAGCGGCGCTTTTTGATAGAAATGGGAGTACAGGGAATATTTAGTTAAAACAGGGCAATAGAAAAGTGTATTGGTAACTAGAAGTTATTAGGTAGGAATATAGTAAGATAAGGGAATAGCAATTGGTTGCTTAAATACTACACAATTCATTCGACATTGATGGGTAAGTCAACATATGCAGATAGTTGAAAAGAAAACTTACTTCGAACAAAGTCTGGACGGATGATTTTGTCAAGGAAGTTAGCATATATCTCATGACCAGGGCCTTCTATGTGTAGTGCAATTTTAGTGCCAGCTATCAGTAAATAAAACTTTGCAATTTCATTCCAAAAGCCAGTGCCAAAATAGGAGTCACCATGTTCATCAAGTCTTATAGTAGCAACGATTGTAAATCCATGGTTTGTGCGCAGCATGACATTCATGGAGCCTTGATGTATGTAAAGGGAAAAATTGTGCACTACATAATCTGTTGCATAGAGAGGGATGTCCTGCAGAAAATGGTAGGGTTGTTAAAGAAAATATGGTAACATGCAAATATGGGCCCAAATTGAAAGAACTGTACAATAGTTGAAATCGAAGGACAAAAGTCTATATTTAAACAGATAGGGTAAACATGATGTCATGGAAATATGAGAGTAATGAAAGAACAATACATCATTAATTTTCCTAATATAGAAAGAAGAGGGGAAAAATCCCCTTTGACGTATATGGTGCATGTGGCACCTTTTATCCAAATGTAGGAGTATTTAGAATATGTTCAGGAAAGTAGGCCATGCCAACCGATTTAGAGTGAGATTGAACATACCGCGCGCTCCTCAATTTATCTGGTACGATGAGATGGATTCTCTGGCGGCGGTCCTGAAGTATCGGCACACTGTACATTGTATGAATGAAAGAAAACCCTCAAATCAGCTCGAATAAAAATGAATTCACGACGATTTCCGCCAAGTGATTAAAGGAGGTAGATGAACTGGGATAAAAGATGAGATAATATCTCGTTAAATTAGTTACCTTGTCGTCCATGAGAATGAACCCTCAGTACGGCAGATTCCCCAACCAAGCGGAGCTGGGTCGACCGCGAGCAGCGTCGAGAAAGTCGATGGTGATAGGCGGCGGCAAGCGAAAGTGGCGAAATGCGTTGGGCTTTGCCAACAGCCTGGCGGCCGCAGGCATCGAGCTAAGTGTTTACCACCGCGATAGGCGGTGCCATGGCATAGACGTGGAGGAGCTTGTGTAGGTGTGAATGGGGAACGAACCAGAGGGGTCGAGGTGGGTGGCTGATATGTCTCCGTCGTATCTATAATTTTTGATTGTTCCATGCCAATATTCTACAACGTTCATATACTTTTGGCAACTTTTTATACTATTTTTGGGACTAACATATTGATCCAGTGCCCAGTGCCAGTTCCTGTTTGTTTCATGTTTTTTGTTTTGCAGAAAATCCATATCAAAACAGAGTCCAAACGGGATAAAAATAGACGGAGAATATTTTTAGAATATATGTGAAATATGGGAAGAAAATCAACGCGAGACGGTGCCCGAGGGGGCCACGAGGCAGGGGGCATGCCCCTGACCCTTGTGCCCCCCCCCCCCCGTAAGGCGGTTGCTGCTCTTCTTTGGTCGCAAGAAAGCTAATTTTCAGGAAAAAATCTGGGCGAAGGTTTCAATCCAATCAGAGTTACGGATCTCCGGATATATAAGTAACGGTGAAAGGGCAGAATACCAGAACGCAGAAACAGAGAGAGATAGAGAGACAGATCAAATCTCGAAGGGGCTCTCGCCCCTCCCATGCCATGGAGACCAAGGGCTAGAGGGGAA
Source organism: Triticum dicoccoides (assembly GCF_002162155.2). Lineage (NCBI taxonomy): Eukaryota > Viridiplantae > Streptophyta > Magnoliopsida > Poales > Poaceae > Triticum > Triticum dicoccoides. The sequence goes on along the minus strand of NC_041384.1, from coordinate 200,737,515 downwards.
ACCCTTCTCCCACCTAGGGAGAAGATCAAGGAAGAAGAAGAAGAAGGGGGCTCTCTCCCCCTCGCTTCCGGTGGTGCCGGAAGCCACCGGGGGCCATCATCATCACCGCAATCTACACCAACACCTCCACCATCTTCACCAACATCTTCATCACCTTTATCCCTCTATCTACAGTGGTACACTCTCCCGAAATCCATTGTACCCTCTACTTCAACATGGTGCTTTATGCTTCATATTATTGTCCAATGATGTGTTGCCAACCTATGAGGTCTGAGTAATTTTCGTTGTCCTATCGGTGATTGGTGAATTGCTATGATTGATTTAATTTGCCTGTGGTTATGTTGCTATCCTTTGGTTCCCATCATATGAGCATGTGTGTGGATCACATCATAGGGTTAGTTGTATGTTGATAGGACTATGTATTGGAGGGCAAGAGTGACAGAAACTTCAACCTAGCATAGAAATTGATGCATACGGGATTGAAGGGGGACCAATATATCTTAATGCTATGGTTGGGTTTTACCTTAATGAACGTTAGTAGTTGCGGACGCTTGCTAATAGTTACAATCATAAGTGCATAGAATTCCAAGTCAGGGATGACATGCTAGCAGTGGCCTCTCCCACATAAAACTTGCTATCGGTCTAGTAGAGTAGTCAATTGCTTAGGGACAATTTCGCAATGCCTACCACCACTTTTCCACACTCTCTATATTTACTTTATTTCTTCCTTACCTAAACAGCCCCTACTTTTTATTTGCGTGCTCTTTATTATCTTGCAAACCTATCCAAAAACACCTACAAAGTACTTCTAGTTTCATACTTGTTCTAGGTAAAGCAAACGCCAAGCATGCGTAGAGTTGTATCGGTGGTCGATAGAACTTGAGGGAATATTTGTTCTACCTTCAGCTCCTCATTGGGTTCGACACTCTTACTTATCGAAAGAGGCTACAATTGATCCCCTATACTTGTGGGTTATTAGTGGTGGTCGGGGTGAGGGTTTTTCTGACGTGGGGATGGTGAGAGTTTTCTTTTTTCTTTTTTGAATTGGGTGGTGAGGGTTTTCTGTCCCACAAAGAATTTTGGGGGCGACGCTTTGCTAGAGCGAACCATGTGTGATTGACGCAGCAGGCAAAATGATAGTCATTGCACACAGTTCCAATTTTGGGAACCATGTGTGATTTACGTACTACCTCCGTCCTAGTTCATAGGTCCCCCGTTGTAATTTTTACCAAAATTTGGCGAAATATTTAACATACTCAGACATAGATAATAAGCGTACACGTACATAAGCATAGTTCAACCATAAGTACATAGTTCAACCGTCATTAAGCATACTCAAGCGTACATAGTTCGATCCATCCCACATCTCATCTCACATGCGGCTGGCACGATCCTGAAGCTTCTCTGGGTACTCGGAGTATGTGACATGCGCTACCCTGCGAGAATACTTCTGCTTGAAGGAGCCAACGGCCCGTCCTCTTGCATCTGCAAGAACACTTAGATACGCGTCATGAATCTTTTGGGTGCAAAATAGGCATCCATAGCTGTCGTTCCAGGTCCTAATATGCCTGTTATGCATTCTGGCATAAAGCTCCCTCTGGATTCGCCTCTTGTACCTCCTCTGGGCATCTTCATCCTCGCTGTCCACATCATTAGACAACACCTATACATATAGTAAAATAAATTTGGCATCAAATCATTGATTACATGCCGTGAAGTAGGATTAGGAATTTATGGCTATTTATTTATACATATTCAGAGATTATGGTTTGATTGTTAAGCATAGTCGTCTATGTACAGACCAATCTTGAAGAAAATAATGGCACAAACATATGTAGGTCATTCAAAATCAATTCTCAAGTCCTGGCTAGGAATTATTAGCACGAACACTAACCCTAGTCGGATTACTAGCAGAAATCATTTGCACAGATGAAACAACTAATCACTTATCACCTGTACCATTCAAACAATCAATACACTACACGGGTCTAATGAAACTTACTCAGATTTGATGGATTGGGAGAACATAACCACATGATTTCTATTCCAAAAAGGGGGAGGCAGGAGTAACCAGAGAAACCCTATGATCTATTTGACACATACATGACTGTAGATGACTAACCAGCTGTCCGTCGTCGTCGGAGTCGTCATCGGAGTCATCGCCGGAGTCGTCGTCGGAGACGTCGCCGGAGTGGTCGTCGGAGTCGGTGTGGAACTCCGTCTCCGGCTGTGGAAGCTCGACGCCGTCGACGACGTCAGGGTGCAGCGATAACTCGCCGGCGGTGACGGCAACCTCTATCTCTATCTCCACGCCGTGATCTGGTGCTTTAGCAGCCCCGGCGTCGCCACTCCCTTCGATGGGGTGCTTCAGCGGCATCGTCCTACACTGACGGCTTTGAGGACTGAGAGCGGCATCGAGGTTGCCAGTGGAGAGAGAGGATTGTGTGTGCATAGCGAGGATGCGTGGTGCGGCTGCTCGGGCGCACCATTAATATGGAGTAGTGGGAGTTGTGGCAGAGAGGCGGGCGGCGGTCAAACCGATGGCTCGCCTCTCGGTGAGTCTACGCACTGAACTGCTGGCATGCCTACCAAAGTTTCACATAGCTACTTGCACGCCTCCCGATGACACTGCACAGCGAGCATGCCTCCGTCAATTCACACACCTGCACGCACGCCTCCCCGTCTGCCTGCGCGGTGGATTGCTCGCATGCGTCCCGTCAACTCACGCCTTCTCGCACGCCACACGGGTCGTGCAGCGATACATATATTGTTTTTCTATTTGGATGATTAATGTTGCCGCTTTATTGCTTAACCGAAGCATGGCACGTATCCATTGTTGGTCTAACGCTCATGGTTTGAATAAATAATCCATTTGGGATATTGGTTCCCAATTATTAATAATCTCCAGTCAGTCATTAGATAAATATTACATCAAAACTGGTCTCAAATTTGACAAAAAGAAGTACAATGCCACTTTGTATTGGTGTCCATATGATAACACGATAAGTTTCATGAACTTCAAATAAGTTTTGGATGTACTAGAATTTAAAAATCAAGATTCTCAATATTTGAAATTTGTTGCACGGGGAGTAAACATGCACCCAGTGAGACACATGTGTTTTTGCAATCCATTTAGGTGCACTATCACGTGTGCATGCAGCTCAAATTTGATTTTTGCACATTATACCCATAGAAAATCAATCAATCAATGTACTAAAACGTCTTAATGATCTCTGTGAATTTTTTGAAATTAAAACGTCCCTCCTTTGGTAACATGTACGTTCACCGCGGGATAATTAATTTGACATGCATCGTAATTGCGGTGGATTCGCGGTGTGTGTGTGGGTGTGTGCGTCTGGGGGTGGCCGGTGGCTCGTAGTACACTACGAGTTGTGAGCCACCGTGTGGGTTGGCCATTTTGTTAGGTAGGCTAGTGCCACATCAGAGTCATGAAATCGTTATTTAAAACATCACACAACCCTTTTCATACATAAATGTTTTGGCCACATGCAGTCGATGGTTGTCCTACACGACACTCGATACTCACGTGTGACGCTTTCTGTCGGCTCGCGAGGTCATCGTCCATCACTTTGACGAACAGTCGGCAGTGAGGTTAATTTGACCAGCAAGGTATAATGTTTTTTGTTTGTGTTATGGTGGTATATAGTACACGTCGAAGAGGTGGGAGGGGACTAGCATATATACTATACGTATGCGTCTGCGAACAAGTACACCTCACTCAGTGTCAGGACTTTTTGGTTACCGAGGCACGTGCCACATCAAAATTGTGAAATTGGTTATTCAAACATCACACAACACCTTTTTGGGCCACATGCATATATATCCTAGCTAGGACACTCACGTGTGACGCTGCCATCTGTGGGCCCACGAGGCCATCGTCGATGCATGCGTGCATGCATCACTTTGACCTACATTGGGAGTGGTTAATTAATTTCAACATCGATGAGGATTCTTTTGGGTTGTACATATATTATGGAAGGAGCATATAGTATGCGGTGAAGAGGGGGAAGGGGACCATCATATGTAGTATGCTTGATATCAACCTCGCTCTGTGTGGGTGCATGGTTTACGGTTTTTGAGGCATGTGGCACATCAAAGTTGTGCATTTTGGGTATTCAACATATATATGTTTGGCCCACATGCAAAGCTGTCGGCGTTCTGGGAACGGGGGTCCCCAGACTTGCCTGCCTGCGGCCCACGGCGTGGCTCTGTGAGCGGGCCCGTACGGCCCATCTTCACCAGCAAGGATTGAGAACCCTCGATCGCAAAGGGCCAAGCCTCGTGAGGCGGGCGACACAAGACCTCCTTAGGAGCGGCCTCACCAGGCTGGCTCGTGAGGGGCGGAGAGTTCAAGGTAAGGCAAACCTCACGAGGTTCCAGTGACGTAAGCCATGACGACCAAGGCCAGGCAGGCGCCAGCGCGCACAGTGTCCTTGTTTCCTCTTTGGTGCTAAGGAGGCAAGCACAGATGCAGAGTACCGAGGCATCAAGCAAAGGTTTCCATATCGGTGCAACGAGACCAAGACCAGAAGGATGGCAAGGCGGAGGTCACCGTGGAGCCCAAGACGGCATCACCACCAGAGCCTTTTGTAGGCGAAGACTGCTTTTGTCAGGATAAGTTGTACTAGTTGTCCCCTTTCGAATTGGCCGTTGTTGGCTCCCTTCCCGCTCAATATTTGGGGAGAGGACCAGGGCCTCTATAAGTAGGACTAGCCAACACCACAGCTTGGGGAGGACGGATCCCACGGATCGAGAGAGACCAGAACAACCACAAGTTCACCAAGCACAAGAACACCTCTCCTCAGGAGGCTGTTCTTCCCCTTGTACCGTTCATCCTCAACCCAAGAGGCAATCCACCACCACCACACTGGAGTAGGGTATTAAACCACAACGGTGGCCCGAACCAGTATAAATCTTGTGTCCTTTGTGTTGCGAGTTCATCGAGTTAGCCTGTGAGATCTTAGCGAAGTTAGGACGTGGATCAGTAGGGGGAGATCTTCGCGCGTGATACGTCTCCAACGTATCTATAATTTTTTATTGCTCCATGCTATATTACCTACTGTTTTGGACATTATTGGGCTTTATTATCCACTTTTATATTATTTTTGGGACTAACCTATTAACCGGAGGCCCAGCCCAGAATTGCTGTTTTTTTGCCTATTTTAGGGTTTCGAAGAAAAGGAATATCAAACGGAGTCCAAACGGAGTGAAACCTTCGGGAACATGATTTTCTCGCCGAACATGATCCAGGAGACTTGCACCCTACGTTAAGAAACAAAGGAGGAGGCCACGAGGTAGGGGGCGCGCCTACCCCCCCGCCCCCCCCAGGCGCGCCCTCCACCCTCGTGGCCCCCTGTTGCTCCACTGACGTACTCCTTCCTCTTATTTATACCTACGTACCCCCAAACGATCAGATATGGAGCCAAAACCCTAATTCCATCGCTGTAACTTCATGTATCCACAAGATCCCATCTTGGGGCCTGTTCTTGAGCTCCGCCGGAGGGGGTATCCATCACGGAGGGCTTCTACATCAACACCATAGCCTCTCTGATGAAGTGTGAGTAGTTTACCTCAGACCTTCGGGTCCATAGTTATTAGCTAGATGGCTTCTTCTCTCTTTTTGGTTCTCAATACAATGTTCTCCCCCTCTCTTCTGGAGATCTATTCAATGTAATCTTCTTTTTGCGGTGTGTTTATTGAGACCGATGAATTGTGGGTTTATGATCAAGATTATCTATGAAAAATATTTGAATCTTCTCTGAATTCTTTTATGTATGATTGGTTATCTTTGCAAGTCTCTTCAAATTATCAGTTTGGTTTGGCCTACTAGATTGATCTTTCTTGCAATGGGAGAAGTGCTTAGCTTTGAGTTCAATCTTGCGGTGTCCTTTCCCAGTGACAGTAGGGGCAGCAAGGCATGTATTGTATTGTTGCCATCGAGGATAACAAGATGTTTTTTTATCATATTGCATGAATTTATCCCTCTACATCATGTCATCTTACTTAAGGCATTACTCTGTTTTCATGAACTTAATACTCTAGATGCATGTTGGATAGCGGTCGATGAGTGGAGTAATAGTAGTAGATGCAGGCAGGAGTCGGTCTACTTGTCTCGGACATGATGCCTATATACATGATCATACCTAGATATTCTCATAACTATGCTCAATTATGTCAATTGCTCAACAGTAATTCGTTCACCCACCGTAAAATACTTATGCTCTTGAGAGAAGCCACTAGTGAAACCTATGGCCCCCAGGTCTATCTTCATCATATTAATCTTCCAATACTTAGTTATTTCCTTTGCTTTTTACTTTGCTTTTATTTTACATTGCATCTTTACCACAAAAATACCAAAAATATTATCTTATCATATCTATCAGATCTCACTCTCGTAAGTGACCGTGAAGGGATTGACAACCCCTTATTGTGTTTGTTGCGAGGAGTTATTTGTTTTGTGCAGGTACGAGGGACTTGCGTGAAGCCTCCTACTGGATTGATACCTTGGTTCTCAAAAACTGAGGGAAATACTTACACTACTTTGCTACATCATCCTTTCCTCTTCGGGGAAATCCAACGCAGTGCTCAAGAGGTAGCAAGAAGAATTTCTAGCGCCGTTGCCGGGGAGGTTCGCGCAAGTCAAGATTTGACTCCCGACAACGAGCTGTTTCTGGCGCCGTTGTCGGGGAGTCTATGCAAAAGCCAATATACCAAGTACCCATCACAACCCTTATCTCCTACATTGCATTATTTGCCATTTGCCTCTCGTTTTCCTCTCCCCCACTTCACCCTTGTCGTTTTATTTTCCCTCTCTCTCTCTCTCTCTCTTTCTCTATTTGCCTCTTTTTGCCCGCTTGCTCTTTGTTTGCTTGTGTGTTGGATTGCTTGCTTGTCACGATGGCTCAAGATAACACTAAATTGTGTGACTTTACCAATACCAATAACAATGATTTTATTAGCACTCCAATTGCTCCTCTTACCGATGCTGAATCTTGTGAAATTAATGCTGCTTTGCTGAATCTTGTCATGAAAGATCCGTTTTCCGGCCTTCCTAGTGAAGATGCCGCTACCCATCTAAATAGCTTCATTGATTTGTGTGATATGCAAAATAATAAAGATGTGGACAATGATATTGTTAAGTTGAAGCTATTTCCTTTTTCGCTTAGAGATCGTGCTAAAGCTTGGTTTTCGTCTTTGCCTAAAAATAGTATTGATTCTTGGAACAAGTGCAAAGATGCTTTTATGTCTAAGTATTTTCCTCCCGCTAAGATCATCTCCCTTAGAAATGATATTATGAATTTTAAGCAACTTTATCATGAACATGTTGCACAAGCTTGGGAGAGGATGAAATTAATGATACGTAATTTCCCTACTCATGGTTTGAATTTGTTGATGATTATACAAAACTTTTATGCCGAATTGAATTATGCTTCTTGAAATCTTTTATATTCGGCCGTGGGAGGCACTTTTATGGAAATCACTTTAGGAGAAGCTACTAAACTCCTAGATAATATTATGGTTAATTATTCTCAATGGCATACTGAAAGATCTACTAACAAAAAGGTGCATGCGATAGAAGAAATTAATGTTTTGATTGGAAAGATGGATGAACTTATGAAATTATTTGCTAGTAAGAGTGTTTCTTCTGATCCTAATGATATGCCCTTGTCTACTTTGATTGAGAATAATAATGAATCTATTGATGTGAATTTTGTTGGTAGGAATAATTTTGGTAACAACGCGTATAGAGGAAATTTTAATCCTAGGCCTTATCCTAGTAATCCCTCTAATAATTATGGTAATTCCTACAACAATTCTTATGGAAATTATAATAAGATGCTCTCTGATTTTGAATCTAATATTAAAGAATTTATTACTTCGCAAAAGAATTTCAATGCTTTGATTGAAGAAAAATTGCTTAAGATTGATGATTTGGCAAGGAACGTTGATAGAATTTCTCTTGATGTTGATTCTTTGAAACTTAGATCTATTCCACCTAAGGATGATATCGATGAGTCTCTCAAAGCCATGAGAATTTCCATTGATGAGTGCAAAGAAAGAACTGCTAGGATGTGTGCTAAGAAAGATGCCTTTATAAGAGCGTGTTCTTCTAGTTCCTATGAAAATAAAGATGAAGATCTAAAAGTTATTGATGTGTCCCCTATTAAATCTTTGTTTTGCAATATGAATCTTGATAATTATGGGACTGAATATGATTCACCTTTACCTAGAAGGTGTTCCAAAAATTCAGAGTTTTTAGATCATGATGCTAAATTTGATGAAAGTGGGATCAAAGAAATCAAAACCCTAGATGTTGCTAAACCCACTATTTTGGATTTCAAGTAATTTAATTATGAAAATTGCTCTTTGATTGATTGTATTTTCTTGTTGCAATCCGTGCTAAATTCTCCTCACGCTTATAGTCAAAATAAAACTTTTACTAAACATATCGTTGATGATTTGATGCAATCTTATGAAGAAAAACTTGAGTTGGAAGTTTCTATCCCTAGAAAACTTTATGATGAGTGGGAACCAACTATTAAAATTAAAATTAAAGATCATGAATGCTATGCTTTGTGTGATTTGGGTTCTAGTGTTTCCACGATTCTAAAGATTTTGTGTGATTTGTTAGGTTTCCGTGATTTTGATGATTGCTCTCTAAACTTGCACCTTGTGGATTTCACTATTAAGAAACCTATGGGAAGAATTAATGATGTTCTTATAGTTGCAAATAGGAATATGTTCCCATAGATTTTATTGTTCTTGACATAGATTGCAATCCTTCATGTCCTATTATTCTTGGTAGACCTTTCCTTAGAACGATTGGTGCAATTATTGATATGAAGGAAGGAAATATTAGATTCCAATTTCCGTTAAGAAAAGGGATGGAACACTTTCCTAGAAAGAAAATTAAATTACCTTATGAATATATTATGAGAGCCACTTATGGATTGCCTACCAAAGATGGCAATACCTAGATCTATCCTTGCTTTTTATGTCTAGCTAGGGGCGTTAAACGATATCGCTTGTTGGGAGGCAACCCAATTTTGTTTTTATTCCTTCATTTTTCCTCACGTTTAGTAATAAATAATTTATCTAGCCTCTGTTTTGGTTGTGTTTTCTGTGTTTAATTACCGTTTGTGCCAAGTAGAACCGTTGGGAAGACTTGGGGAAAGTCTTGATATCTTGCTGTAAAAAACCGAAACTTTAGCGCTCACGAGAACTGCTTCCATTTTTATTTGGAACGTGATATTGAGTTAATTATTTTTGCAGAAATTTATTTTAGAATTTTTGGGGTTCCAGATCTTGCGCTAGCTACAGATTACTACAGACTGTTATGTTTTTGACAGATTCTGTTTTTCGTGTGTTGTTTGCTTATTTTGATGAATCTATGGCTAGTAAAATAGTTTATAAACCATAGAGAAGTTAGAATACAGTAGGTTTAACGCCAATATAAATAAATAATGAGTTCATTATAGTACCTTGAAGTGGTCTTTTGTTTTCTTTCGCTAACGGAGCTCACGAGATTTTCTACTTTGAGTGTTGTGTTGTGAAGTTTTCAAGTTTTGGGTAAAGATTTGATGGATTATGGAACAAGGAGTGGCAAGAGCCTAAGCTTGGGAATTCCCATGGAACCCCCAAGATAATCTAAGGACACCTAAAAGCCAAAGCTTGGGGATGCCCTGGAAGGCATCCCCTCTTTCGTCTACTTCTATCGGTAACTTTACTTGGAGCTATATTTTTATTCACCACATGATATGTGTTTTGCTTGGAGCGTCTTATATGATTTGAGTCTTTGATTTTTAGTTTACCACAATCATCCTTGCTGTACACACCTTTTGATAGAGCCATACATGATTTGGAATTTGTTAGAATACTCTATGTGCTTCACTTATATCATTTGAGTTATATCGTTTTGCTCTAGTACTTCACTTATATCTTTTAGAGCACGGTGGTGGATTTGTTTTATAGATTATGAGCTTGGGCGCATGAAAAGAATAAAGCAGAACAATGCCATGGCTATCAAACTTGGCATTAAGGGACTAAAATCAAGTCTGGATGCAATGCATTGCAAACGCTCTCCACCTACAGATTCATGCTCAGAATAAGATCCTAAAAGTGATTCTGAGCTAGAGGGAGACCTAAGTCAATGTAGCTCCCTAGTGGAGGAGTCAAAGGAAGATGCCCTATCTTATTCACCCATCAAGGTACTTGCTCTAACTTCCCAAGGTTACATTGCTCGCACATATCTTGCAACTGATGCTTTGCATTGCTTCTACTTTGTTGAACTGCCATTAGCTTAGTTTACACATCGTGTATGTGAATACACCCTGCCTATCCATTTTCAGTGCATATTCCATCTGTCATCATACCATATTTATCCATTCAAATGATGTTCTTGTGTATCATACGTTCAAAAGGAAGAGGGCGATTGCTGATCGTGGAGGAGCACAAGCAAAGTATTTGGAAAAGGTAGTGGCACCTGATAAATCAAATAGCCCATTAGGTGCAGTTGCAATATCACCTGACCCACAAAATACCCCAACTCTAGCAGACTCTAGCCCTACTACACTGGTCATTTCTGATGCCCCAACTCAGCAGACCCCAACTGCAGCAAACAGTATGATTATGCCAGTTGACGACTGGCTATTTTTTGCTTTCCTTGTTATCTTTCAGGCTCTTACTGAGATGTATTCAATGCCCAACGGAGAGCAGGAGTAGGACTTGGAGGAGGAGGCGAGTGGAGGTGATAGCGGCGAGTGGCACTCGGACGAGGAGGATGGTGAGGAGAGCGGCGACTCGAGTGACGAAGAAGAGGTCGACTCGCCTCCTCGCAGAGAAAAAAGGTCCAAGCACGCCCACGATCCGGAAAGCCTCTACGCCACGGTGGCTGCACCGACTGGGCAGTCTTCAAAGTGTCCTCGGACGTGCTCTCCAGTGCCGACTGAGAAGACACCGAAGTAATCAAAAGTTGCACCTCCTCTAGCTCCGAAACCACCGAAGGCTGCGTCATCCAAACCTCCGAAGGCTTTTCCCAAGATCAAAATGGTCATTCCTACTATCTCTAGGTAATAATCTGACTTGATTCTTTGGTTGACTCGGTGTAACAAACATGACCGACTGAATATTGAAATTTGTAGAGATGCCACTGATGAAGCTATGTACCTAGGGTAGGGTCATGGATCTGTCCAACATACCCTCCCCAAGGACATCTCTGCAAAGAATCAGAAGCAGTCGAAGAGAAACCATCATCCACTCGACCATGAAGATGTACTCACTCGACCACCTTGAAGACACTCGACCACCAGAAGATGAGAAGCCTTCCACTCCTCAACGGTCAGGACTTAAACCATAGCTTTATGGGCATTTATAACACTTTACTGCGGGCATTACTAGTAACGCTCCTCCTTTATGAACATTGAACCCTGTATAACAGAGGGGAGCAGGGGTCCTGGCGCACTCTATATAAGCCACCCCCCTCCTCTGGGACAAGGGTTCGCATCTTTTGTAAACTCACACACACATATAATCCAGTCGACCGCCTCAGGGCACCGAGACATAGGGCTATTACTTCCTCCGAGAAGGGCCTGAACTCGTAAAACTCGTGTGTACAACTACTCCATAGATAGGATCTTGCCTCCTCATACCTACCCCCTATTCTACTATCAATCTTAGAACCACGACAGCCAGCTCTGGGACTTCCACCCGCTAGTATGAAGATGAGGACATGGAAGATGCAGTCACCTCCAACCCGGGTACAATTCTCGTGATCTTGTTCTCGATTGTATGGTCGATTAAATTCTGGCGACTCATCTAGGGTCGGTTGATTTCTTTGCAGCTCCTCCCAATGTCATTGAGCTTCCGGATGATGACGAGGACGTGCCGCCGAGGCCCAGGAAGAAGAAGGCAATAGCTAGCAAGACATCCCAGTCGGAGCTGGCGGCGGAGCGGGTATTTCAACAACTCGAAGATGCGAGTAAGATTTCTGTAACCTTGGCTGACCCAGTGTCGAGTGCGCGCCCCGCATCGTCGACTGCACCAGAGCTTGTTTCAACCATCCAACTTCATGCCTCGGATCTCCAAGCCGCTGCGTCTGGACCATCCATCCCCTTCTTTGCCACTCATCATGTTCCAGAAGGCCAGTCGGACGCCGCTGCGGAGGCCATTCGTTAGGCTGGCATAATCATGGAGCGGGTGAAGGCGGTGCACGAAAGCAATTAGGCTGCTTATGACGCCAGCGTGGCTCTTCAAGCCAATGTCCAGGTAAGTTAACTCCTGACTGAACTTGTTCTTTTAGGATATGCTACCTGAATATTTTCCTTCGCGCAATCTTTCATTGTCTTGCACTTCGAGATTGTACACCCACAGGGTGCTTTGTCATCCTTTTTTTGTACTTGGTCTGAGTGGACCAGCCGAGTGGAATTCGAACCAGTGGGAGCACGCCAAGTGCACCCACTGGGTGTAGTCCCCGAGACCGCAGTCGACTGCCGGCAGTCGGTTGGGGTCTGAGCACTTCTTTCTCTCCCTTTTTTTGTACTCGGTCTAGGCAGACCAGCCGAGTGGAATCCGAACCAGTGGGGGCATGCTAAGTGCATCCACTGGTGTAGTCCCCGAGACCGCAGTCGACTGCTGGTAGCCGGTTGGGGTCTGAGCACTTCTTTTTCTCCCCTTTTTTTGTACTCGGTCTTGGCAGACCAGCCGAGTGGAATCCGAACCAGTGTGGGCACGCTAAGTGCACCCACTGGGTGTAGTCCCCGAGACCGCAGCCGACTGCTGGCAGTCGGTTGGGGTCTGAGTAGTCTTGAAGTTTTATTCACTCGGAAGTAAATAATCTTTGATCTTGTCGATTGATATGTCTTTTACTCACGGTAGAAATCTTGTATGCTTATCTCCAAGTTCACCGAATTTGTGGAAAAGCAGAGGCAACTCAACCTTGACCTAGAGTTAGCTCAGCAGAACTTAAAGAAGGCTCAAGATGAAGTCGCTGCTACGGAAGGTAACGGCCTGTCGACTGCTTATCTTTACCATCCTTCAAGTTATCTCTTTGTTCTTCTATTTCATCTAAATGTGTATTTTGCAGAGAAAATGAGGCTGGCCCTGGAGAAGAAGGACTTGGACCTTCCAGTTGCGTAGAAGGAGGCTCAAGAGAAGACTTCCCTTGCTGACTAGAAACTGGCTTTGGTCGGAGAGCTAGAGGAGGAAATCAACAAGTTGAAGTCGTCTCTCACTGAATCCAATCGAGAGGCGACTCGTCTGAAAAAAGATAAAGTGGCTCTGAACGACCAGCTGGAAAGCATGACTCGTAGGAGGAAAGATTTGGAGGCTTATCTGAAAGCTCTCGCCAAGAAACTCTTTCTTATGTTTGAAGGTATCCCCTTTTTACCCGACTATTTTACTATTTGCAAGTTAGTCCTGACCAGTCAACTCATTAACTCCTTGACTCTGCAGAATTCTGCCAAAACTTTGCAGAGGAGACTGGACGGATCGTGACGGACTTGGACCCTATCATTTCTCCAGTCGACGATGAGGCTGCCATGAATGTGCTTTGACTGGAATCCAGCGTCGCCAGTGTTACAAGTTGTCTTGCCTGTCAGAAGGTTGCAGTTTCACGCATCGACTCATCGCCCTGGTCAAGGGAAACTCTTCAGAATGATCTCGAGTCTCTGATGACTCGGCTCAATGAGGTCCCCGGTCGAGTGCAGGAATGGAAGAAGTCCTCTGCCCGATGCGGCGCTTACGTGGCCCTGTCGCTGGTTAGGGTCCACTACAAAGAAGCTCGAGAAGAGAAGCTGGAGGCGATCAAGGTTGCCAACACAAAAAAGCACGACTTCCAATCCTTCATGGAGACTTTCATTGCTGCTGCCACTCGGATCACGGACGGGATCAATTTGGACGAGTTCGTTGAGCCTGCAAGTCCTCCTCCCGCCGATTGAACAAACTTGATACTTAATCTTGCTTTAAATTTGCCTCGAAATGCCGAGTGGTTTTTGTGACCGTTAAACTCCTTCGGGCCTGACGCCCGAATACTTTTATCTTCGTCCTGAAACTTTTGAGATTTTATCTGATCTTGGTTTATCTTCTGCATGTGCTTGTGTTTGCCTTCGAGCGGAACTTATTCTTCACTCAGAATATTCTTTGAGATGCAACTCTGAGGGAGATATCCCAGTCGATCTGCGCCTCGTCATCCTTACAGAAAGGGATGGAGCGCTCATTGTACTTGTGGCGCAGCTCTGAAGAGAGGTTTGCAGTCAACCTGCACCTCATCATCCTTGTGGATAGGGATGGAGCGCACATTGCACATGTGGCGTAGTTCCGTGGAGAGGATTGCAGTCGACCTGCACCTCGTCGTCCTTGCGGATAGGGATGGAGCGCGCATTGTACTTGTGGCGCAGCTCCGTGGAGAGGATTGCAGTCGACCTGCACCTCGTTGTCCTTGTGGACAGGGATGGAGCGCACATTGTACTTGTAGCGCAGCTCCATGGAGAGCATTTGCAGTCGACTTGCACCTCGTCATCCTTGCGGATAAGGATGGATTTTCAACTTAGGCAAGTATTAGACTGCAGCTAAGCCCCCGAGTGTGAGGTTTTCTCATCACTCAGTAGGTTTTTAGAAACTTAGGCGAGTACTGGACTGCTACTAAGCCCTGGAGTGTGAGGTTTGCTCATCACTCGGTTGGATTTTTGAAACTTAGGCGAGTACTGGACTGCTACTAAGCCCTGGAGTGTGAGGTTTGCTCATCACTCGATAGGATTTTTGAAACTTAGGCGAGTACTGGACTGCAGCTAAGCCCCCGAGTGTGAGGTCTGCTCATCACTCGGTAGGATTTTTGAAACTTAGGCGAGTACTGGACTACAGCTAAGCCCCCGAGTGAGAGGCTTGCTCATCACTCGGTTGGATTTTTTTCAACTTAGGCGAGTACTAGACTGCAGCTAAGCCCCCGAGTGAGAGGCTTGCTCATCACT
>NC_041384.1:200700942-200721987 GCF_002162155.2 Triticum dicoccoides | reverse complement strand
TCGGATTTTTTCAACTTAGGCGAGTACTGGACTGCAGCTAAGCCCCCGAGTGAGAGGCTTGCTCATCACTCGGTAGGATTTTTTCAACTTAGGAGAGTACTGGACTGCAGCTAAGCCCCCGAGTGAGAGGCTTGCTCATCACTCGGTAGGATTTTTTCAACTTAGGCGAGTGCTGGACTGCAGCTAAGCCCCCGAGTGAGAGGCTTGCTCATCACTCGATGGGATTATTTTTTCAACTTAGGCAAAACGGATTCGCAGCTAAGCCACCGAGTGATAGGCTTGCTCATCACTTGGTAGGGTTTTTTAAACTTAGGAGAAACGGATTCACGGCTAAGCCACCCACTAGGGGATTTCAGAGACAAGCGTAAGCAATCGACAAGCATTTTAGAAGACTGTAAAAACTCTTGTCTTTGATAAACAAACTACAAAGGTGCTTCTTATTACATCCCAATAGACTGAGTGCTTAAGTGTAAAAGGGGCGGAGTAGTTCCGCATTCCAAGCTCGTGGCTCGTCTTTCTTGTGCTCGACGTTGTAGAGGTGATACACTCCATTGTGGAGCACTCTGGTGACAAAGAAGGGGCCTTCCCAGGCAGGAGCAAGCTTGCGTGGTTTCTGCTGATCCACTCGGAGAACCAAGTCTCCTCTTGAAATGCTCGACCCCTCACATTTCTGGCATGGAATCAACGCAGGTCTTGCTGATAGATGCTTGATCAGATCAAGGCCATC
Source organism: Triticum dicoccoides (assembly GCF_002162155.2). Lineage (NCBI taxonomy): Eukaryota > Viridiplantae > Streptophyta > Magnoliopsida > Poales > Poaceae > Triticum > Triticum dicoccoides. The sequence goes on along the minus strand of NC_041384.1, from coordinate 200,721,260 downwards.
TCTCTTTCTTCTTCCAGGAGATCAACTGCATCTTGCCGTGCCCGTTCTGCTTCTTCTTCTGAGAAAAGCTCGACTCGGGGCGCATTGTGGAGCACGTCACTCGGAAGTACAGCTTCGGCTCCATAAACAAAGAAAAGGGGGTTCTGTCAGTCGACCAGTTGGGAGTTGTCCTCAATCCCCACAATACTGATGGAAGCTCATCGACCCAGGCTTCTGCTACGTGTTTGAGATCACGCATCGGTCGGGGTTTTAGTCCTTTGAGAATCAATCCATTTGCTCTTTCAGCTTGCCCATTCGACTAGGGGTGGGCGACTGAGGCATAGTCGACTCGAGTACCTTGGGAAGCACAGAAAGTTCTGAACTCATCAGAATCGAAGTTTGACCTGCTGTCAGTGATGATGCTTTGTGGAACACCGTATCTGAATGTTAACTCTCTGATGAAGCTAACAGCAGCACTGGCTTCAAGGTTCTTGATAGGCTTGGCTTCAATCCACTTGGTGAACTTGTCGACTGCTACAAGCACATGAGTGAATCCACTCCTACCAGTCCTTAGAGGTCCAACCATATCCAATCCCCAAACAGCAAAAGGCCAGACGAGTGGAATGGTCTTCAGGGCCGATGCAGGCTTGTGAGACATGTTGGAGTAAAACTGGCAACCTTCACATTTGTCGACTATTTCTTTTGCCATGTCATTTGCCCGTGGCCAGTAAAATCCCGCTCGGTATGCTTTGGCCACAATGGTCCTAGAGGACGCATGGTGACCACGGGTCCCCGAGTGGATGTCATTAAGGATCACTCGACCTTCTTCAGGTGTTATGCATTTATGGCAAACTCTAGTCACACTTTCCCTGAACAACTGTCCTCTTATCACAGTAAAGGCTTTAGATCGACGGACAATCTATTGAGCCTCTTCTTCATCCTCTGGGAGTTCCTTTCTAATAATGTATGCGATATATGGTACTGTCCAATCGGGGGTGATGACCAAAACCTCCATAATCAAATCGACCATGGCTGGAACCTCGATTTCAGCCGGATCGATGGCACTCTTCGGCTGCGGGGGCTCTTCAGTGAAGGGATCTTCTTGAACTGAAGGTGTATGAATATGCTCCAGGAACACATTCTGGGAATGGCTTCCCTTTTGGAGCCTATCTTTGCCAAATCATCGGCTACTTGATTTTTCAGTCGAGGGATGTGATGGAGCTCTAACCCCTCAAACCTCTTTTCTAACTTTCTCACTGCATTGCAATGACCAGTCATAGCTGGGCTTCTAACGTCCCACTCCTTCATCACCTGATTGACCACTAAATCCGAGTCGCCATAGACCATGAGGCGACGGACACCGAGTGAAATGGCCATACGCAACCCGTACAGAAGTGCCTCATATTCAGCTTCATTGTTGGAGGAGTCAAAGTGAATCTGGAGAACATAGCTGAGTTTGTCACCACGGGGGGATACCAACACCACCCCAGCACCGGAACCATTCAGCATCTTGGACCCATCGAAGAACATGGTCCAATGCTCCGAGTGAATTTGGTCCGGAAGTTGTTGTTCGATCCACTCGGTGAGGAAATCAGCTATTGCTTGGGACTTGATAGCTTTCTTTGCCTCAAATTTAATGTCCAGGGGAAGGAGTTCAATCGCCCACTTTGCCACTCGACCAGTTGCATCTCTGTTGTTCAGAATCTCTGATAATGGAGCACCGCTAACGGCTGTAATGGAATGATCAGAGAAATAGTGTGCAACCTTCTTTGTGGTCATGTAAATCCCATAAACAAGCTTCTGATAATGTGGATATCTTTGCTTCGTCGGAGACAGAACTTCAGAAACATAATATACTGGGCGCTGAACTTTATAGGCTTTTCCTTCTTCCTCCCGCTCGACCGTGAGTACTGTACTGAAAACTTGTCCAGTGGCTGCAATATAAAGCAGTAAAGGCTCTTTGCTGATTGGTGCAGCAAGCACCGATTGGGTGGAAAGCAGGGCTTTGAGCTCTGCAAACGCTGCATCAGCTTCGGGAGTCCACTCGAACTTATCAGACTTCTTCATCAGTCGGGAAAGAGGCAATGCCTTTTCACCGAGGCGGGAAATGAATCGACTCAAGGCGGCCAAACAACCAGTAAGCTTCTGGACATCATGCACACGCACATGGGGTTTCATCCGAAGTATAGCTCCAACTTTCTCTGGGTTAGCATCGATCCCTCATTAGGAAACGAGGAAACCGAGTAACTTTTCGCCAAGAACTCCGAATGTGCACTTTGATGGATTAAGCTTGATATCATATCTTCTGAGATTGGCCAAGGTTTCAGCAAGGTCACCCAGCAGGTCGGAACCTTTACGTGACTTGACCACAATGTCATCCATGTATGCTTCCATATTTCAACTGATTTGAGTGAGTAGACACTTCTAGATCATCCTCATGAATGTGGCTCCGGTGGTCTTTAAGCCGAATGGCATGGTGACATAACAGAAGCATCCGAATGGAGTGATAAAAGCCGTTTTTATCTCATCAGGTCCATATAGTCGGATATGATGGTACCCGGAATAGGCGTCCAAAAAAGACAAGCGCGTGCACCCCGCAGTTGAGTCGACGATTTGGTCGATGCGGGGGAGAGGAAAATGATCTTCGGGCCAGGCCTGATTGATATGCTTGAAGTCAATGCACATGCGAAGTGAATCGTCCTTCTTGGGGAACATGACAACATTGGCGAGCCACTCGGAGTGGTAGATTTCTTGGATGAACTCAGCTGCCAGGAGCCGAGCCACTTCCACACCAATTACTTTTCTCTTCTGGATGTCGGACCGTCAGAGATGTTCCTTGACAGGTTTTACTTTTGGGTCGACTCGCAAACGATGATCAGCCAGTCCCCTGGGTACACCCGGCATGTCAGAAGATTTCCATGCAAAGATGTCCTAGTTCTCACGGAGGAACTGTATGAGCGCTTCTTCCTATTTGCTGTCGAGTGTTGTTGAGATATGGGTCGAGCAGCATTGGGATTGGGCGGGTGAATATGAATCGACTTCGTTTCACCAGATGACTGAAATGCAGAATCTGTGGCAGGCTTCTTGGCTCGCAGCAAATCACTTGGATCTGCATTTTTCTGATATTCTTGCAGTTCTACTACTGCCATATGTGCATCGGTAATTTTTGAGCCCTTTTGGAAGCACTCTTCTACCTTCTGTCGATTACCAGTGATAATGATTACTCCTCTAGGACCAAGCATCTTCAATTTGAGATACACGTAACATGGTCGAGCCATAAAACGTGCATAAGCGGGCCTACCTAGAATAGCATGTTAAGCACTCTTGAAATCCACTACCTCAAATGTCAACTTTTCCTTGCGGTAATTCTTGGAATCACCAAAAACCACATCAAGGGCGATCTGGCCGAGTGACTGAGCCTTCTTGCCAGGTATAATGTCGTGGAAACTCATGTTGCTTTCACTAAGCTTGTACATCGGAATGCCCATTCCCTTCAAAGTTTCAGCATAATGGATATTCAGGCCACTGCCACCATCCATCAGCACCTTAGTCAGTCGAGTGCCTTCAACTACTGGGTCGGCCACCAGTGCTCGCCTCCGAGGGGTGGCTATATGTGCTGGATGGTCCAACTGGTCGAATGTGATGGCAGTCTGGGACCACTTCAGATAACTGGGTGTTGCTGGAGCAACCATGTTTACTTCTTTGTTAATAACTTTCAACCGACTTTTGCTTTCAACATCAGCAAAAATCATCAGCGTGGAATTGATATTGGGAAAACCATCATCATCTTCTTCCCTATCCTCACCTTTGTCTGACTCCTCTTCCTTCTCCTTGGGTTTTTTCTCTCGGAACTGCTGGATCAGGAGACGACACTGCCGAGTGGTGTGTTTAGGGAAAATGAAATTCCCCTCTTCATCTTTTTTGGTATGAATATGGCACGGTAAATCCAACAAATCATTCCCATCTTGATCCTTAAATTTTTTGGGAGTCCAGGGCCCTTTGGGCTTACCTTTGAACTTTCCTTGGGCAATAACTAAAGCTTCACTAGGAGCAGCTGGTTCGGCCTTTCACTTCTATTTCCGACTGGAATTCCCTCCTCCGGTTTCTTGGGTGACTGTTTTGTGCTTGCCACTTTGGAGTCGGTCTTCCTCTTCACCATTGGCATACTTGGTGGCAATCTCCATCATTCGTCTCAGGGACGTATCTCCTATCCGGCCGAACTTCAGGTTCAACTCTCTTTACTTAACTCCTTCCTTGAAGGCACAAACTGCTTGGTGATCCGACACATTCTCCACTGCGTGGTGTAGAGTGATCCATCTCTGGATATAATCTCTCAAGGTTTCATTCGGCTTCTGAACATAGGACTGTAATTGTGTCAACCCTAATGGCCTTTTGCAAGTACCTTCAAAGGTTCTAACAAACACTCGAGCGAGTTCCTCCCAACTATATATGCTGCCAGGAGCCTACTAATTCAACCACGCTCTGGCTGAGCCCTCCAACATCAAGGGAAGGTGCTTCATGGCCACATCATCATTGCCGCCACCAATCTGCACAGCCACTCGGTAGTCCTCGAGCCAAGTGTCTGGCTTGGACTCGCCGGTGAACTTGCTGACTCCAGTCGCCAACCTGAAGTTGGGGGTATCACTGCTGCTTTGATGGCTCTGCTGAAACACTCGGGTCCTGAAGTGTGCACCCTGCTTCCAGTCGGATAATCCCTATCGTGGTCTTCTCTGTGAGCTCTGTTCCTATCAACCATACCTTGAACGAGAATAGATCTTGCATCAAAGCCTGGCTCTCTGGGGCCGACCAGAATTCTTCGTTCGCCGCTGTGGGGGCGCCTATCATCTTGCCGCCGACGCACGTATGACCCACTCCTCGGAGGAGGCGTGGGCACTCAACGACGGTCATCGTGGTCGAGTCGATCATCATACTGCTCACGGTTCCTGTACTGATCTTGCCAGTGCCCACGCCCCTCACGCCGTGGAGGCGATCTTGGGCTGTGAGCAGATTGGACAATATCTGCCACCACAGATCTGCTATGAATCATATTCCACGACTAACATACTATTGTATTCTGCTCTCCAGCTGCCCGGAGTAAAGCCCGGATCTGCATTAAACCTCGGCCAGCTTCTGACTGGTAAGGTTGAATTGACTCTGCTATTCGAGCTGCAGTGTGAGATTCTGGATCAGAGTTCGGTATACCTGAGTCGGAGGCAGAAAAAGTTGTCGTCGGCTGGACTCAGGAATCCGCTGCCGAGCATGCTTGTCGAGTGCGTGCTAGAGGTTCTCCAGTCGAGTGCCCTTAGCCAAGTTGGCCAGACGGCCTCCTCCAAGGCCTGGGCCTGGGGGGTTTCTCCAATGATAGGAGTGTGGAGTGCATCCATATTACGACGACGAAGATCTTCCCTCCGCTGCGAAGAGAGGGGTTCGGGGCGGTACTCCTCGTGGACATGTGATGGGTCACCGACGCCATCGCCAGCGTAGTCCATTGACCATCAAGACTTCCGCCGCGGGGTCGCTGCTATCGCACTCGGATGCGGTTTCGACGCAGCCAGTCGACAGATTGAATAGGTCATAGAGAGTTTCATCAGGCTAGATCGCCGCGATTTGTGGGGTGGCCGATTGGCGGGCCACCGCATGTCTCACCCACCGCTGAAGCCGCGACTGACCAGATCGCTAATGCCGGCGAACAACGGGAAGCGAGGATGCCGTAGGAACCGACTGATACTGAGTCGACGGCTGTCGAAGAAGGACGCCATGGACGCATGCGCGGAAATGCATCGCCCCGCGGACGGGGAGCGCCTCGATGTCGAGTGGAGCCAAGAGGAGTCAACGGCTACGAAGATGAGCGCGCCGAGACGGATCTCGCGGCCTTCAGCCAACCCTCCGCCGGAAAACATGATGACGGGAATCATAAGAATCGCAACTTCTCCAACAAACTGCTAAGACACCTGCCCCACGGTGGGCGCCAACTGTCGTGGATCTAAGACTGACAGTAGAATGGGGGTAGGTATGAGGAGGCAAGATCTTAGATATGGAGTAGTTGTACACACGAGTTTACGAGTTCAGGCCCTTCGTGGAGGAAGTATCATCCCTACGTCTCAGTGCCCTGAGGCGGTCGACTGGATTGTAGGTGTGTGTGAGTTTACAAAAGATGCGAACCCTTGTGCCATCGGAGGGGGTGGCTTATATAGAATACGCCAGGACCCAAGCCAGCCCACGTTAAAAGGGGTTCAATGTACATAAAGAAGGGGCGTTACAGGTAACGTCTGTATTAAAGTGCTATAAATGATAATTAAGTCTATGAGTAAATGCCCGACCGTTGCTGTGTAGAGTGACTTTAGATCTTCTGTTTGTCGAGTGATTTCTGTGACGGTCAAGTGACATTGATTCTTCCGAGTGGAATGTCTATGGTCGAGTGGATGATGGTACCCTTTGGATGCTTCTGGCTTTAGGGTAATGTCCTTGGGGAGGGTGTCTAGGTCAGGCCTATGACCCTACCCTAGGTACATAGCTTCATCAGATCCCATAGATCGAGAGAGACCAGAACAACCACAAGTTCACCGAGCATAAGAACACCTCTCCTCAGGAGGTTGTTCTTCCCCTTGTACTATTAATCCTCAACCCAAGAGGCAATCCACCACCACCACACTGGAGTAGGGTATTACACCACAATGGTGGCCCGAACCAGTATAAATCTTTTGTCCTTTGTGTTGCAAGTTCATCGAGTTAGCCCGTGAGATCTTAGCGAAGGTAGGACGTGGACCGGTAGGGGGAGATCTTCACGCGCACCCCAGTTTTCAAACCTTAAGGGTTTTGCCGGAACCCGTGATCTGACAAAAGCGGTGGTGGTTGTCCTCCCGCACCCACTTCAGCGGTTATCAGCGATATCGATGCTTTCCATCTGTGGGCCCGCTTGGTCCATCACTTCTTTTTTCCTGACAACAAGAGAGGTTAATTTGACTTAGGAGGGGATTATTATTTTTGCTCTGGGATGACATGCATGATACACTTTGAGCACACACATATGCATGTGTACGCATGAATCCCTCCCATCGAGTCAAACTGGCTAGTACAGTGACTGTCACAACCCCAGATCAGCCCTTGTTTGTTTTTGCTTTAGCATCCATGCAACATGTTTAAATTTTATGAAATTTGAAATGGGGATGACCAAGCCCTAGCACCAAAGCATTGCAAATAGGTTCAACTTCAAAATATTTTCAAAGAACCCAAATTGGTTTGCAAAAATGTTCATGATTACTGGAAAAGGGTGAAAACCATATCCAGAGATGATGGATATTTTTCCAAGACATTTTTGGATTTTTGATTAAACCATATTGTATTTGAATTGGGGCATTTAAATACTGTTAATATTTTTAAATGCTCCAACAATTCTGAAAATAGTTGAGGGCCTCTATAATAATTCAGTTAATGTCCACAATTATTCTCGGGATTTATAAAAAATGATTTAGTGTCTAAAACTAAATCAAAACAAACTACAGAAAATAGAAATAGAAAAGAGGAAATAAAAGAAAGGGAGAGAAGGCCACCAGGCCACCTACCTAACTTACCTGGCGCCCACTTACCGGGCCCAGCACGGCCCAGCCCATCTCCACTCCCCTTGTCGCCTTCCTCCTCTGCCAAGAGGACGGGCACGCGCCCGGCGCGCGCGGCCACGCGCCCCGGCCACCTCCTGCTTCCCGGCCACCTCCTGTTTCCCCGGCCCTCCTAGACGATGCCACGGAGACGCCCCCGACCCCTCGACCCTCTCTCACTCTCCCGTGTCTCACCCTCCGTCCCTATCCTCCTCTGCTCCCTCTCTCTCACCCGGACCGAACGGAGCCGCCGCCACCGACGAGCTCCCTCACGGCCACCGCCACCCCCTCTCCTCTCCGACGCGCTCCCGAGCTCCGCCGATCCTCCCTCGTCCTCCTCGTCGTCTCGCGCGACCAGAAGAGCCCCTGGATGCCGATAGCCTCGCCGTTCCCCTCCTCGGCCACCGAGGATCGCCGTCATCAAATTCGTCGCCGTTCGGCCTTCCCCGAGCCCGCCGCCCACCTCTACGGGATCCACGTGAGCTCCTCCGTCGTTTCCCCCTCTCCCCTGACTCGTTTTCTTCCTCTAACACCGACAACCGTCGGAGCCGAGAGCTCTTCGCCGCCGGCCATGTCGCCGTCGTAGCCACGGTTGCCTAGAGCTGCAACCGAGCACGCAGCCGTGCTCAGTGCACCCCTAGGAGGCCATAGCACCCATCCACTCCCTCTGCTGTGCTTCCTAACGCCGACTCCGAGCTCACCCGAACTCGGGCCGCCGCCTTGGAGCTCGCCGTCGACAGCTCCGGCCTCCCCACGACCCAGCAACCACACCGTTCGACGCGCGGGAGCAAGGGCTCTCCAATGAGCCCAAGCACGGCCTCGCCCGTGCCCTGTAGCATGTTTCTGACGGCCGCCACCGTCCCGGGCCTCGCCGGCGTCGAGACGCCGGTGGGGTTGACCCACTTGACCACGGCGGAACCCCCCCTGGGTCGATGACAGGTGGGGCCAGCCCCTGTTAATTAGTATAGGTGTTAGATTAGTTAACGCTAATTAATTTAGTTAATTATTTAAGCCACTGACATGTGGGCCCAGCCCTACTGACATTTTCGTTAGTATTAGTTTAACCCTAATCAACCCAGTTAACCCACTGAGTCACTGACACGCGGGACCCACTGTCAGGTTTGACCTGGACCTGCCTAGTTGACCTGCTGACATCAGCATGACCTAGTGCTGACGCAATAAATCATTTTCTGGTTTTAAAATAATTCAGGAAATTCCAGAAAATTGTAAAAACTTCTAAAAATCATAGAAATTCAACCGTAACTCCAAATGAGATAAATTATATATGAAAAATGATCAGAAAAATCCAATCTATCCATCTGTACTATTTTCATGCATGTTAGAACAACTTATAGGTGCTGTTTAGCACAAATCATATAAATGGCATCTGGATAATCACATATGGAGTTTGAATTTGAATCTTGTATTCAAACCAACTTCATTTAATCTGTTGCTAGTTGCATTAGCCCAAAACACATTCATTTTGCCATGTCATGATCATGCATCATATTGTGCATTGCATTGATTGTGTTCCCTTCTGTGTTGCTGGTATTTGTCCCCTCTCGATAGACGTGATACCGATGATGTGATCGTTGACACTGATGAAGACTCAATGCTATCTTCAGAAGTGCCAGGCAAGCAAAACCCCCTTGTTCATTCCGATACAATCCTACTCTCTCGCTCCTGCTCTCTTTTACTGCATTAGGACAACAACGATTCATCTGTTACTTGCCGCGGTAGCTGAACCCCTTTATCCTTTGCATGACCTGTCATTCCACAGTAAATAGATGAAACCCACTAGTATGAGTAGGAGTTGTCTAAGCCCTATTGTGCCTACTCATTTATGATTGTTTGTCATGCCTGCTACTGCTTAGAGTTGAGTCAGGTCTGATTCATCGGGGATGAATCAGAGGTGTGTGAACATGTCCTACTGTGTGTGAGCTAAGTGTGTGAACACGATTTGGTAAAAGCTGTCGGTGAGAGGCCATGTAGGAGTACATGGTGGGTTGTCTCATTGAAGCCGTCCTCAGGAACTGAGTTCTGTGTTTGTGATCCATGATTCAGCTACTACCATACATTGGGCCCTGAAATATGACCCCGCTCGACTTCTTATTCACCCTAGTCCTCTGTCCAGGAGTTGCAAGTAGTTTCTGGTGTTTGTAGCTTACTGGAGGCCGTGGACAGCGCTGACCGTAGGGGTGGGCTGTGATGCGGTAGGTACGTGGCACGGTGTACCGGATGCCCGTTTGGTATCTCGGGAACCCTGTTCACATCGTTTGGGGCTGTGAGCGAAACTCCGGCCGGATCTCCTCATGGATGGAACCCGAATAGGCGATAAACCTGGACTACAGACTCGAGTGTTTAGGTAGGTCGTGGTCTACACCCACGTCGGCTTTCGCTTGAAGTCTGCCGAGCACATGTCGTGTGCAGACGCTAAGTGGTGGAAACATGTATGAAGAAGTACACCCCTGCAGGGTTAATATCATCTATTCGAATAGCCGTGTCCGTGGTAAAGGACTTCTGGGTTGATTATATCAGTTCATAGACAAGTGAAAGTGGATACTCTAAAATACGCAAGATAAGTGTGAGTGCTATGGATGGCATTCTCGTAGGGAGACGGGCGCGGATCCATAGTGGTGTATTGATATGGTGAATATGTGGACTCGTGTGCGCCACCTCAAAAGAGTTACTTGCAGTCGTAGTTCAGGATAGCCACCGAGTCAAAGCTGGCTTGCTGCAGTTAAACCCCACCATCCCCTTTGTTGATAATGATGCATATGTAGTTAGTTCTGATGTAAGTCTTGCTGGGTACATTTGTACTCACGTTTGCCTATTTTATGTTTTTGCAGAGAGACTTCGGTCTCACTAGTAGTTCCACGTGGACTTCGACGTTTAGCTTGTTACCTCAGCTACGATCTTGTGCCCTCGGCAGGATCTGATAGATAGACAGGCTTCTCAGCCTTTTTCATTTATAGATGTCTGTACTCAGACATGATAGCTTCCGCTTGTGCTTTGATTTGTATGTTCTGAATGTTGGGTCGTGAGACCCCCTGTTTGTAATATCTCGCTCCTCGGAGCCTATTGAATACTTACTTGTGTCGTAGAGTCATGTTGTGATGCCTTGTTGTATTTGCACATATCGAGCATATTGTGTGTATGATTGAAATGCTTGGTATGTGTGGGATCTGACTATCTAGTTGTTTATCTTTAGTAGCCTCTCTTAGCGGGAAATGTCTCCTAGTGTCTCCACCGAGCCATGGTAGCTTGCTACTGCTCCGGAACACTTAGGCTGGTCGGCATGTGTCCTTCTTCGTTCCCGTGTCTGTCCCTTCGGGGAAATGTCACGCGATGAATACCGGAGTACTGTTAGCCCGCTACAACCCGGTTCACCGGAGTCCTGCTAGCCCAGTGCTACAGCCTGGATTCATTCGCTGATGACCGACACGTTCGATGCTGGGTCATGGATGCCTGTCCCTGTAAGACTGTGCCACTTTGGGTTTACGACTAGCCATGTCAGCCCGGGCTCCTTATCATATGGGTGCTAGCGACACTATCATATACGTGTGCCAAAAGGCGCAAACGGTCCCGGGCAAAGGTAAGGCGACACCCGTGGGAATACCGTGCGTGAGGCCGCAAAGTGATATGAGGTGTTACATGCTAGACCTATGTGCCATCGAGTCGGGGTCCTGACAGCGTTGGTCGGGGTCTTGACAGCGTTGGTATCAGAGCTTGACTACCTGTAGGATTACCAAGCCAAACTGGTCGGAGTTGAGTCTAGAAATTCTTTAGTTATGTAAGGGAATTGATTGTGGGATGGAACGTAAGGCTCTTTTTACTCCTTATACCTCATGGCCCTCTGATCTGAGTCATCTTATCTTTCCTACGGGGATTAAGGAACTAGGCTTTCTTTTCTTTCTATCAGGATCACGTGTTACTAATCCGTAGACTTATAGATTGTTGGACTTAAGCCTCAATTCAGTTTCTACCTCTGTATGTTAATTATTGATCTCGAAACCTTGATATTGTGCTTCTGAGTGGTTATGCCACCATTTTTGTGAATGTCTCAAATCTTTTCTGAGCATTTACAGTCGTTATGCTGTCCGAGTCATCCCAGGTTTCTAAATAGTTTGATGCATTTGCAAAATCCTTTTCCCTCTGGTTTCGGTGTTCCTTCATGCCAGCTCAATCACACTAATTGTTGAGTTGAGGTATTCTATTGCCTTGACATTTATGTTGGAGTTATTATTATGACCCTAGGTGTCTCAGGGGATCATCTAGTGGTCTAGCCATGATTGTGTCCTAGTGTGATGATTCTGGCCTTTATTCTTGAAAGCATTCCATGATGCTACTTAGGAGTAGGTATTCTATTCCTGGGTTCTTGAACCCGAGATTCACTCTACCTACTTCATGTTGATAGTGTTTGCTAGTTCCTTTAGGATATTAGTAACCTTTGCGATAGTCCTCAAGGTCCGTGGTATATCGTTCTTTCAAATACCATGAACCATTCTTGGCAGGAGTTCTTCTGAACCAAAAGATCACAACCAGAGCTCTTGTTGAGTTCTCGAGTCTATGTTGTGACCCTGCCAGCTCTACCCTTCCGCATGGATTGTCCGGAAGAAATATGTTGAACTCGTTCGACATGCTAATCCATGCATCCACAACTCAGAAAATTATATGTTCCTTTGAGTTGTTCCTCTTTAGTTGTCTACTGACCTTCGTCTATCAATTGATAGTCAAGAGTATGCGTGCGTTCGTTTATCGATGCCTATTATTCTTGTGGTCCCGTCAAGCCATTCTGTCCTGAATGACTTGGAGAAACAAACTCCAGTACCTCAGCCATATCTAGGATTGGGTCAAAACAATTGTACTCCGCAGATCAAAATGCCAATCCAGCTTTTGGTTCTGTTCTACCTTGGAGTATTACCCCCTTTATGTCAGAATTGTCATGAGAACTGCACCAACTCTCATGAATTTTGACGTAGTGATACTTTTCACCATCATTAGTCATTCCTCGGCCCTCGTGTTGATGCAACCGGAATACCGACAAATGAATTGTGATGTGTGAAATCAATACTCCCAGCAACCTCGTTGCTTGGTAGTTAAAGGATAATAATTTCATTCTTAGCGTGTTGATTATTGAATTGTCACCCTAAGGTTGATTGTGCTACCTAGTCCTTATTTCTGGTGCACTCTCCGATCAGTGAGTTAGGATAGTGCCAATCCTTGCTTATTTGATCATATCGTCTTGCCCTCAAAAGCGAGATTGTTCTCGAGCTTAGTAACATATCGGTGGTTCGTGATTTTCCGGATATCTTCTCAAAAGTATCACCAGGTTGTCACCTGACTGTTATGTTGAGCTCGTGATCAAGTTGGTTTCTTATGAACCACCTTCTCTCCAAGAATCGGTGTTAGATATCCCTGAGCTGGTTGGTTAAGCTAGACAACAACTTGGAGAGTTGGAAGATAAAAGCTTGCCTGACTTAGTTCGTTCCAAAGGGATATTCTTGTGTAGTGTGTGTTGAAGAAAGATGATATCTTCATCGATTGGTCCCTATGATCAGTTGCTGGACCTATTGTCTTATCAATCCTTTGATTTGAGTGTGGGCTATCGTCAAATCAAATCAGTACCAACGATGCTCGTAATGTTGTCTTACTCGTGGTTGATCCCTCGAGCATACACCATTACATCTTTGGTCTGACCAATGCTATCACCGTGTTCACATGATGGTGGAGGTCCAGTGATATGGAAATTCCGATGAGTTGTTGTTGAGCCCATCAGTAGCATTTTGTCTCCCCCCATGAATCATGTTGAACATCAACCTAGTGTTGGAAACTTTTGAAAGCATTTTCTTCATCCTAGTTCATGAAGCATATGTTCGGATGTAAGAAGTGACTTCCTCCAGTTCATGTGCATTTGATGCAAGTTGCCGCCGTGGATTCGAGAAAGTCAATGTTGTTTCCTTTGGAATCATCCCAAATCAGTCATGCATACGTGCGAAGTATTCTGTGGTTCGGAGACTTGCAACCTCCATTCTATATGTGTCCCTAGCACACCAAGCCACTGATTGATTTGTTCAAGGAGAAGAAGTTCCTTCATAAGAGCTAATCCGGACTTATGTAAGGACTTCGATACCCTCGTTGATGGTTCCCCCTCTTGAACTCGGTAGTGTTTTATTATAAGACTACTCTGTGGCCATGCTTGTCTTGGACAACATGTTCACATGTGGTAGCAGAACCAGCTCATGTTTTGGAGTTTGCTATCGTAGTTCATTTCCCGAGAATCTCGCAACGTTATCTCATCGAATTGTGTTGCAAACTTTCGTTTTTTCTTCCTAGACTCGATGAGTCTGGAATATCCTGACACCAACCAGATCTGAATCTCAGGCAGATATGATGGTTTGGAACATTTCCCAAGAATTATAATATCGGTCCCTCGGAAACCGGTAAAGTGGATGTCGTGGCCAACCCACCTAGCCGGAAGACCTATTATTGTAGTATCTTGATTGAGGAAGTTGGCCACCTTCCCATAAGGACTTCGTAGGATTTACTCCCTAGTTGTGCCTTATGATTTTTGTGTTCCGAAGTCCGACCTTTTACTTGATGTTCTAGATATCAAACCATGGGATGGGATACACTAGCACATCAAGGAGAACATTAGAGGCGGAGTGCTAAATGTCTCTCGGTCGATCATCCAGATTTCGTCCCCTTGGCCTTGTTAAGGTGAAATCTGAGAAGGTGTTATCTTCCTTTGCATCTGCATCCTCCATCACCATTCATCATGGTATTGAGTTGTGTTACCGGACCCTTGACACGGATGTTGGTAAAACCTTGATGATTGTGGAAATGCTCAAGTTCTTGAGAGCACGCACAAGCGCTACGTGTTATCATCGGCACTAACTGGGATTGCCCCAGATTTCCTCGGTTATGCTATAACCACTCCAATAGTGAATTCACTCTTTATTGTTGGGTTCTTCCCCAGTTACCAGAATCATTCCCAGCATTTGCATTTTGTTCCCAGCTTGCACCGCCAATGTGCCATTCTACCATGGGTCTCTTCCATTTCTGGTGATAAGCAAAAACCATCTATGACGTTGTCTTCAACAAGGTAATCCACATCATCCAAGTTTGAGTATGCCATTCTACCGAACCCCTCTAAATGATCGATTATGATTTGCCTTAAGCTGGTATAAAGAGTTTCAATGATCTCTGAATCAAAGGTAATTCTTTTTGCCACATAAGGGGAGACATCTACGAGTCACGGTTCCGAAGGTGTCTCGTTGTGGTATCATGGCAACTCAACTACTCGCTACGTTGACAACCGATTACCACCTTCTTAAGCGTGAAATTGTTGTCTACCTAGTGAACCTTCGTCATCTGCCTCACTCCATTCTTATGGATGTGTGCTTCGTCTCTCAGCTCGAGAGATGTTGCTATGTCTCATTCCGTGAGTTAATCCTGAGTTGTTCGACCTTCGAGAAGAACGATTCTTTTAGGGTCTTTCCTTTCCTCTCGTTGTCATGTTAGTTGGAGTTCTCAAGGCAAGACTTCGAGACAATGATGATGAACGAATCAACGTTCAATTGAAGTGCAACCTGGATCGTGAAGATTGTACTAGTTTGCGTTCCCCCTTCACCTTACCCTACGCTTGAATCTCGGGACGAGATTTTTGTTTAGTGGGGGTGAGCTGTCACAGCCCCAGATCAGCCCTTGTTTGTTTTTGCTTTAGCATCCATGCAACATGTTTAAATTTTATGAAATTTGAAATGGGGATGACCAAGCCCTAGCACCAAAGCATTGCAAATAGGTTCAACTTCAAAATATTTTCAAAGAACCCAAATTGGTTTGCAAAAATGTTCATGATTACTGGAAAAGGGTGAAAACCATATCCAGAGATGATGGATATTTTTCCAAGACATTTTTGGATTTTTGATTAAACCATATTGTATTTGAATTGGGGCATTTAAATACTGTTAATATTTTTAAATGCTCCAACAATTCTGAAAATAGTTGAGGGCCTCTGTAATAATTCAGTTAATGTCCACAATTATTCTCAGGATTTATAAAAAATGATTTAGTGTCTAAAACTAAATCAAAACAAACTACAGAAAATAGAAATAGAAAAGAGGAAATAAAATAAAGGGAGAGAAGGCCACCAGGCCACCTACCTAACTTACCTGGCGCCCACTTACCTGGCCCAGCACGGCCCAGCCCATCTCCACTCCCCCTGTCGCCTTCCTCCTCTGCCAGGAGGACGGACACGCGCCCGGCGCGCGCGGCCACGCGCCCCGGCCACCTCCTGCTTCTCGGCCACCTCCTGTTTCCCCGGCCCTCCTAGACGATGCCACGGAGACGCCCCCGACCCCTCGACCCTCTCTCACTCTCCCGTGTCTCACCCTCCGTCCCTATCCTCCTCTGCTCCCTCTCTCTCGCCCGGACCGAACGGAGCCGCCGCCACCGACGAGCTCACTCACGGCCACCGCCACCCCCTCTCCTCTCCGACGCGCTCCCGAGCTCCACCGGTCCTCCCTCGTCCTCCTCGTTGTCTCGCGCGACCAGAAGAGCCCCTAGATGCCGCTAGCCTCGCCGTTCCCCTCCTCGGCCACCGAGGATCACCATCGTCAAATTCGTCGCCGTTCGGCCTTCCCCGAGCCCGCCGTCCACCTCTACGGGATCCACGTGAGCTCCTCCGTCGTTTCCCCCTCTCCCCTGACTCGTTTTCTTCCTCTAACACCGACAACCGTCGGAGCCGAGAGCTCTTCGCCGCCGGCCATGTCGCCGCCGTAGCCACAGTTGCCTAGAGCTGCAACCGAGCACGCAGCCGTGCTCAGTGCACCCCCAGGAGGCCATAGCACCCATCCGCTCCATCTGCTGTGCTTCCTAACGCCGACTCCGAGCTCACCCGAACTCCGGCCGCCGCCTTGGAGCTCGCCATCGACAGCACCGGCCTCCCCACGACCCAGCAACCGCACCGTTCGACGCGCGGGAGCAAGGGCTCTCCAATGAGCCCAAGCACGGCCTCGCCCGTGCCCTGTAGCGTGTTTCCAACGGCCGCCACCGTCCCGGGCCTCGCCGGCGTCGAGACGCCGGTGGGGTTGACCCACTTGACCACGGCGGAACCCCCCCTGGGTCGATGACAGGTGGGGCCAGCCCCTGTTAATTAGTTTAGGTGTTAGATTAGTTAACGCTAATTAATTTAGTTAATTATTTAAGCCACTGACATGTGGGCCCAGCCCTGCTGACATTTTCGTTAGTATTAGTTTAACCCTAATCAACCCAGTTAACCCACTGAGTCACTGACACGCGGGACCCACTGTCAGGTTTGACCTGGACCCGCCTAGTTGACCTGCTGACATCAGCATGACCTAGTGCTGACGCAATAAATCATTTTCTGGTTTTAAAATAATTCAGGAAATTCCAGAAAATTGTAAAAACTTCTAAAAATCATAGAAATTCAACCGTAACTCCAAATGAGATAAATTATATATGAAAAATGATCAGAAAAATCCAATCTATCCATCTGTACTATTTTCATGCATGTTAGAACAACTTATAGGTGCTGTTTAGCACAAATCATATAAATGGCATCTGGATAATCACATATGGAGTTTGAATTTGAATCTTGTATTCAAACCAACTTCATTTAATCTGTTGCTAGTTGCATTAGCCCAAAACACATTCATTTTGCCATGTCATGATCATGCATCATATTGTGCATTGCATTGATTGTGTTCCCTTCTGTGTTGCCGGTATTTGTCCCCTCTCGATAGACGTGATACCGATGATGTGATCGTTGACACTGATGAAGACTCAATGCTATCTTCAGAAGTGCCAGGCAAGCAAAACCCCCTTGTTCATTCCGATACAATCCTACTCTCTCGCTCCTGCTCTCTTTTACTGCATTAGGACAACAACGATTCATCTGTTACTTGCCGCGGTAGCTGAACCCCT
This sequence comes from Triticum dicoccoides, assembly GCF_002162155.2. Classification (NCBI taxonomy): domain Eukaryota; kingdom Viridiplantae; phylum Streptophyta; class Magnoliopsida; order Poales; family Poaceae; genus Triticum; species Triticum dicoccoides. The sequence goes on along the minus strand of NC_041384.1, from coordinate 200,703,738 downwards.
TTATCCTTTGCATGACCTGTCATTCCACAGTAAATAGATGAAACCCACTAGTATGAGTAGGAGTTGTCCGAGCCCTATTGTGCCTACTCATTTATGATTGTTTGTCATGCCTGCTACTGCTTAGAGTTGAGTCAGGTCTGATTCATCGGGGATGAATCAGAGGTGTGTGAACATGTCCTACTGTGTGTGAGCTAAGTGTGTGAACACGATTTGGTAAAAGGTGTCGGTGAGAGGCCATGTAGGAGTACATGGTGGGTTGTCTCATTGAAGCCGTCCTCAGGAACTGAGTTCTGTGTTTGTGATCCATGATTCAGCTACTACCATACATTGGGCCCTGAAATATGACCCCGCTCGACTTCTTATTCACCCTAGTCCTCTGTCCAGGAGTTGCAAGTAGTTTATGGTGTTTGTAGCTTACTGGAGGCCGTGGACAGCGCTGACTGTAGGGGTGGGCTGTGATGCGGTAGGTACGTGGCACGGTGTACCGGATGCCCGTTTGGTATCTCGGGAACCCTGTTCACATCGTTTGGGGCTGTGAGCGAAACTCCGGCCGGATCTCCTCATGGATGGAACCCGAATAGGCGATAAACCTGGACTAGAGACTCGAGTGTTTAGGTAGGTCGTGGTCTACACCCACGTCGGCTTTCGCTTGAAGTCTGCCGAGCACATGTCGTGTGCAGACGCTAAGTGGTGGAAACATGTATGAAGAAGTACACCCCTGCAGGGTTAATATCATCTATTCGAATAGCCGTGTCCGCGGTAAAGGACTTCTGGGTTGCTTATATCAGTTCATAGACAAGTGAAAGTGGATACTCTAAAATACGCAAGATAAGTGTGAGTGCTATGGATGGCGTTCTCGTAGGGAGACGGGCGCGGATCCATAGTGGTGTATTGATATGGTGAATATGTGGACTCGTGTGCGCCACCTCAAAAGAGTTACTTGCAGTCGTAGTTCAGGATAGCCACCGAGTCAAAGCTGGCTTGCTGCAGTTAAACCCCACCATCCCCTTTGTTGATAATGATGCATATGTAGTTAGTTCTGATGTAAGTCTTGCTGGGTACATTTGTACTCACGTTTGCCTATTTTATGTTTTTGCAGAGAGACTTCGGTCTCACTAGTAGTTCCACGTGGACTTCGACGTTTAGCTTGTTACCTCAGCTACGATCTTGTGCCCTCGGCAGGATCTGATAGATAGTCAGGCTTCTCAGCCTTTTTCATTTATAGATGTCTGTACTCAGACATGATAGCTTCTACTTGTGCTTTGATTTGTATGCTCTGAATGTTGGGTCGTGAGACCCCCTGTTTGTAATATCTCGCTCCTCGGAGCCTATTGAATACTTACTTGTGTCGTAGAGTCATGTTGTGATGCCTTGTTGTATTTGCACATATCGAGCATATTGTGTGTATGATTGAAATGCTTGGTATGTGTGGGATCTGACTATCTAGTTGTTTATCTTTAGTAGCCTCTCTTACCGGGAAATGTATCCTAGTGTCTCCACCGAGCCATGGTAGCTTGCTACTGCTCCGGAACACTTAGGCTGGTCGGCATGTGTCCTTCTTCGTTCCCGTGTCTGTCCCTTCGGGGAAATGTCACGCAATGAATACCTGAGTACTGTTAGCACGCTACAACCCGGTTCACCGGAGTCCTGCTAGCCCAGTGCTACAGCCTGGATTCATTCGCTGATGACCGACACGTTCGATGCTGGGTCATGGATGCCTGTCCCTGTAAGACTGTGCCACTTTGGGCTTACGACTAGCCATGTCAGCCCGGGCTCCTTATCATATGGGTGCTAGCGACACTATCATATACGTGTGCCAAAAGGCGCAAACGGTCCCGGGCAAAGGTAAGGCGACACCCGTGGGAATACCGTGCGTGAGGCCGCAAAGTGATATGAGGTGTTACATGCTAGACCTATGTGCCATCGAGTCGGGGTCCTGACAGCGTTGGTCGGGGTCCTGACAGCAACACCATCATGAACCGATCTTGCTCTGTGTGGGGAGATAGTGTATGATTTTTGACACATGCGCCAGATCAATGTTGTGTATTCAAACATGCATGCATGCATCACCTCCATACTTATGCATGTAGTGGTTGCCTTCTAACGATACACTCCCTCATGTGGTTATCGACAACAAGCCTATATATTTGTGGGCCCACGTGGACATCCATGATCACCTTAACCAACAACAAGATAGGTTACCATGGCGGATTCTTCATTTGGTTAGAGTTAGCATAGTATAGGTCATGGTGAGATTCAGACCTAATTAAGTTTGAGCGCATATACTATGCACGCATGCATTCATATATGAATCCCCTTCGTGGACTTGAAGTGTGGTGTAACATACATATGCATCGTCAACCTAACCCTCACTCAGTGTGGGGATTTCTAGTTCGAAATCACGGTGCCACATCAAAGTTGTTCATTGTTACTCAAAAACACACCTCACCATACATATGTTTGGGCCACACACATGCAGTGGTTGTCTTCGGGGAGTATCTACTTGCGTCATTATTGGCGAGCTAGCCCACCTCCGGGGTCGCATGGATGGCAATCACTTTGACCAACAACAAGAGAGAGGTTGTACGACCAAGGTGGATTATTCTTGGTCCATTTTACGATACATCTTGGTGAGATATATGCCATTCTGGCCCGCCCACTGAAAGTGTGTGGGGGGTGCTACATCGCACTTTGCTAGGTGATCCTTGGTTGGGGGCATGCATTCATAGCTTAATTAGGATTCCCTTCGTGGTGACACGAGGGGAGTGGGGGGCTGCTAGCTACTTCGCACTTTGC